>NW_027327102.1:600000-776930 GCF_047675955.1 Chlorocebus sabaeus | reverse complement strand
ATCCCACAGAGTTACATCTTTCCCTTTAAGAAGCCTTTCGCTAAGGCTGTTCTTGTGGAATTGGCAAAGGGATATTTGGAAGACCATAGAGGGCTATGGTGAAAAAGGAAATATCTTCCATTCAAAACTGGAAAGAAGCTTTCTGAGAAACTGCTCTGTGTTCTGTTAATTCATCTCACAGAGTTACATCTTTCCCTTCAAGAAGCCTTTCGCTAAGGCTGTTCTTGTGGAATTGGCAAAGGGATATTTGGAAGCCCATAGAGGGCTATGGTGAAAAAGGAAATATCTTGCGTTCAAAACTGGAAAGAAGCTTTCTGAGAAACTGCTCTGTGTTCTGTTAATTCATCTCACAGAGTTACATCTTTCCCTTCAAGAAGCCTTTCGCTAAGGCTGTTCTTGTGGAATTGGCAAAGGGATATTTGGAAGCCCATAGAGGGCTATGGTGAAAAAGGAAATATCTTCCGTTCAAAACTGGAAAGAAGCTTTCTGAGAAACTGCTCTGTGTTCTGTTAATTCATCTCACAGAGTTACATCTTTCTCTTGAAGAAGTCTTTCGCTAAGGCTGTTCTTGTAGAATTGGCAAAGGGATATTTGAAGCCCATAGAGGGCTATGGTGAAAAAGGAAATATCTTCCGTTCAAAACTGGAAAGAAGCTTTCTGAGAAACTGCTCTGTGTTCTGTTAATTCATCTCACAGAGTTACATCTTTCCCTTCAAGAAGCCTTTCGCTAAGGCTGTTCTTGTGGAATTGGCAAAGGGATATTTGGAAGCCCATAGAGGGCTATGGTGAAAAAGGAAATATCTTCCGTTCAAAACTGGAAAGAAGCTTTCTGAGAAACTGCTCTGTGTTCTGTTAATTCATCTCACAGAGTTACATCTTTCCCTTCAAGAAGCCTTTCGCTAAGGCTGTTCTTCTGGAATTGGCAAAGGGATATTTGGAAGCCCTTAGAGGGCTATGGTGAAAAAGGAAATATCTTCCGCTCAAAACTGGAAAGAAGCTTTCTGAGAAACTGCTCTGTGTTCTGTTAATTCATCTCACAGAGTTACATCTTTCCCTTCAAGAAGCCTTTCGCTAAGGCTGTTCTTGTGGAATTGGCAAAGGGATATTTGGAAGCCCATAGAGGGCTATGGTTAAAAAGGAAATATCTTCCGTTCAAAACTGGAAAGAAGCTTTCTGAGAAACTGCTCCGTGTTCTGTTAATTCATCTCACAGAGTTACATCTTTCCCTTCAAGAAGCCTTTCGCTAAGGCTGTTCTTGTACAATTGGCAAAGGGATATTTGGAAGCCCATAGAGGGCTATGGTGAAAAAGAAAATATCTTCCGTTTAAAACTGGAAAGAAGCTTTCTGAGAAACTGCTCTGTGTTCCGTTAATTCATCTCACAGAGTTACATCTTTCCCTTCAAGAAGCCTTTCGCTAAGGCTGTTCTTGTGGAATTGGCAAAGGGATATTTGGAAGCCCATAGAGGGCTATGGTGAAAAAGGAAATATCTTCCGTTCAAAACTGGAAAGAAGCTTTCTGAGAAACTGCTCTGTGTTCTGTTAATTCATCTCACAGAGTTACATCTTTCCCTTCAAGAAGCCTTTCGCTAAGGCTGTTCTTGTGGAATTGGCAAAGGGATATTTGGAAGCCCATAGAGGGCTCTGGTGAAAAAGGAAATATCTTCCGTTCAAAACTGGAAAGAAGCTTTCTGAGAAACTGCTCTGTGTTCTGTTAATTCATCTCACAGTGTTACATCTTTCCCTTCAAGAAGCCTTTCGCTAAGGCTGTTCTTGTGGAATTGGCAAAGGGATATTTGGAAGCCCATAGAGGGCTATGGTGAAAAAGGAAATATCTTCCGTTCAAAACTGGAAAGAAGCTTTCTGAGAAACTGCTCTGTGTTCTGTTAATTCATCTCACAGAGTTACATCTTTCCCTTCAAGAAGCCTTTCGCTAAGGCTGTTCTTGTGGAATTGGCAAAGGGATATTTGGAAGCCCATAGAGGGCTATGGTGAAAAAGGAAATATATTCCGTTCAAAACTGGAAAGAAGCTTTCTGAGAAACTGCTCTGTGTTCTGTTAATTCATCTCACAGAGTTACATCTTTCCCTTAAAAAAGCCTTTCTCTAAGGCTCTTCTGGTGGAATTGCAAAGGGATATTTGGAAGCCCATAGAGGGCTATGGTGAAAAAGGAAATATCTTTCCTTCAAAACTGGAAAGAAGCTTTCTGAGAAACTGCTCTGTGTTCTGTTAATTCATCTCACAGAGTTACATCTTTCCCTTCAAGAAGCCTTTCGCTGAGGCTGTTCTTGTGGAATTGGCAAAGGGATATTTGGAAGCCCATAGAGGGCTATGGTGAAATAGGAAATATCTTCCGTTCAAAACTGGAAAGAAGCTTTCTGAGAAACTGCTCTGTGTTCTGTTAATTCATCTCACAGAGTTACATCTTTCCCTTCAGGAAGCCTTTCGCTAAGGCTGTTCTTGTGGAATTGGCAAAGGGATATTTGGAAGCCCATAGAGGGCTATGGTGAAAAAGGAAATATCTTCCATTCAAAACTGGAAAGAAGCTTTCTGAGAAACTGCTCTGTGTTCTGTTCATTCATCTCACAGAGTTACATCTTTCCCTTCAAGAAGCCTTTCGCTAATGCTGTTCTTGTGGAATTGGCAAAGGGATATTTGGAAGCCCGTAGAGGGCTATGATGAAAAACGAAATATCTTCCGTTGAAAACTGGAAAGAAGCTTTCTGAGAAACTGCTCTGTGTTCTGTTAATTCATCTCACAGAGTTACATCTTTCCCTTCAAGAAGCCTTTCGCTAAGGCTGTTCTTGTAGAATTGGCAAAGGGATATTTGGAAACCCATAGAGGGCTATGTGAAAAAGGAAATATCTTCCGTTCAAAACTGGAAAGAAGCTTTCTGAGAAACTGCTCAGTGTTCTGTTAATTCATCTCACAGAGTTACATCTTTCCATTCAAGAAGCCTTTCCCTAAGGCTCTTCTATTGGAATTGGCAAAGGGATATTTGGAAGCCCATAGAGGGCTCTGGTGAAAAAGGAAATATCTTTCCTTCAAAACTGGAAAGAAGCTTTCTGAGAAACTGCTCTGTGTTCTGTTAATTCATCTCACAGAGTTACATCTTTCCCTTCAAGAAGCCTTTCGCTAAGGCTGTTCTTGTGGAATTGGCAAAGGGATATTTGGAAGCCCATAGAGGGCTATGGTGAAAAAGAAAATATCTTCCGTTAAAAACTGGAAAGGAGCTTTCTGAGAAACTGCTCTGTGTTCTGTTAATTCATCTCACAGAGTTACATCTTTCCCTTCAAGAAGCCTTTCGCTAAGGCTGTTCTTGTGGAATTGGCAAAGGGATATTTGGAAGCCCATAGAGGGCTATGGTGAAAAAGGAAATATCTTCCGTTCAAAACTGGAAAGAAGCTTTCTGAGAAACTGCTCTGTGTTCTGTTAATTCATCTCAAAGATTTACATCTTTCCCTTCAAGAAGCCTTTCGCTAAGGCTGTTCTTGTGGAATTGGCAAAGGGATATTTGGAAGCCCATAGAGGGCTATGGTGAAAAAGGAAATATCTTCCGTTCAAAATTGGAAAGAAGCTTTCTGAGAAACTGCTCTGTGTTCTGTTAATTCATCTCACAGAGTTACATCTTTTCCTTCAAGAAGCCTTTCGCTAAGGCTGTTCTTGTGGAATTGGCAAAGGGATATTTGGAAGCCCATAGAGGGCTATGGTGAAAAAGGAAATATCTTCCGTTCAAAACTGGAAAGAAGCTTTCTGAGAAACTGCTCTGTGTTCTGTTAATTCATCTCACAGAGTTACATCTTTCCCTTCAAGAAGCCTTTCGCTAAGGCTGTTCTTGTGGAATTGGCAAAGGGATATTTGGAAGCCCATAGAGGGCTATGGTGAAAAAGGAAATATCTTCCGTTCAAAACTGGAAAGAAGCTCTGAGAAACTGCTCTGTGTTCTGTTAATTCATCTCCCAGAGTTACATCTTTCCCTTCAAGAAGCCTTTCGCTAAGACTGTTCTTGTGGAATTGGCAAAGGGATATTTGGAAGCCCATAGAGGGCTATGGTGAAAAAGGAAATATCTTCCGTTCAAAACTGGAAAGAAGCTTTCTGAGAAACTGCTCTGTGTTCTGTTAATTCATCTCACAGAGTTACATCTTTCCCTTCAAGAAGTCTTTCGCTAAGGCTGTTCTTGTAGAATTGGCAAAGGGATATTTGGAAGCCCATAGAGGGCTATGGTGAAAAAGGAAATATCTTCCGTTCAAAACTGGAAAGAAGCTTTCTGAGAAACTGCTCTGTGTTCTGCTAATTCATCTCACAGAGTTACATCTTTCCCTTCAAGAAGCCTTTCGCTAAGGCTGTTCTTGTGGAATTGGCAAAGGGATATTTGGAAGCCCATAGAGGGCTATGGTGAAAAAGGAAATATATTCCGTTCAAAATTGGAAAGAAGCTTTCTGAGAAACTGCTCTGTGTTCTGTTAATTCATCTCACAGAGTTACATCTTTTCCTTCAAGAAGCCTTTCGCTAAGGCTGTTCTTGTGGAATTGGCAAAGGGATATTTGGAAGCCCATAGAGGGCTATGGTGAAAAAGGAAATATCTTCCGTTCAAAACTGGAAAGAAGCTTTCTGAGAAACTGCTCTGTGTTCTGTTCATTCATCTCACAGAGTTACATCTTTCCCTTCAAGAAGACTTTCGCTAAGGCTGTTCTTGTGGAATTGGCAAAGGGATATTTGGAAGCCCATAGAGGGCTATGGTGAAAAAGGAAATATCTTCCGTTCAAAACTGGAAAGAAGCTTTCTGAGAAACTGCTCTGTGTTCTGTTAATTCATCTCACAGAGTTACATCTTTCCCTTCAAGAAGCCTTTCGCTAAGGCTGTTTTTGTGGAATTGGCAAAGTAATATTTGGAAGCCCATAGAGGGCTATGGTGAAAAAGGAAATATCTTCCGTTCAAAACTGGAAAGAAGCTTTCTGAGAAACTGCTCTGTGTTCTGTTAATTCATCTCACAGAGTTACATCTTTAACTTCAAGAAGCCTTTCGCTAAGGCTGTTATTGTAGAATTGGCAAAGGGATATTTCGAAGCCCATAGAGGGCTATGGTGAAAAAGGAAATATCTTCCGTTCAAAACTGGAAAGAAGCTTTCTGAGAAACTGCTCTGTGTTCTGTTAATTCATCTCACAGAGTTACATCTTTCCCTTTAAGAAGCCTTTCGCTAAGGCTGTTCTTGTGGAATTGGCAAAGGGATATTTGGAAGCCCATAGAGGGCTATGGTGAAAAAGGAAATATCTTCCATTCAAAACTGGAAAGAAGCTTTCTGAGAAACTGCTCTGTGTTCTGTTAATTCATCTCACAGAGTTACATCTTTCCCTTCAAGAAGCCTTGCGCTAAGGCTGTTCTTGTGGAATTGGCAAAGGGATATTTGGAAGCCCATAGAAGGCTATGGTGAAAAAGGAAATATCTTCCGTTCAAAACTGGAAAGAAGCTTTCTGAGAAACTGCTCTGTGTTCTGTTAATTCATCTCACAGAGTTACATCTTTCCCTTCAAGAAGTCTTTCGCTAAGGCTGTTCTTGTAGAATTGGCAAAGGGATATTTGGAAGCCCATAGAGGGCTATGGTGAAAAAGGAAATATCTTCCGTTCAAAACTGGAAAGAAGCTTTCTGAGAAACTGCTCTGTGTTCTGCTAATTCATCTCACAGAGTTACATCTTTCCCTTCAAGAAGCCTTTCGCTAAGGCTGTTCTTGTGGAATTGGCAAAGGGATATTTGGAAGCCCATAGAGGGCTATGGTGAAAAAGGAAATATCTTCCGTTCAAAATTGGAAAGAAGCTTTCTGAGAAACTGCTCTGTGTTCTGTTAATTCATCTCACAGAGTTACATCTTTTCCTTCAAGAAGCCTTTCGCTAAGGCTGTTCTTGTGGAATTGGCAAAGGGATATTTGGAAGCCCATAGAGGGCTATGGTGAAAAAGGAAATATCTTCCGTTCAAAACTGGAAAGAAGCTTTCTGAGAAACTGCTCTGTGTTCTGTTAATTCATCTCACAGAGTTACATCTTTCCCTTCAAGAAGCCTTTCGCTAAGGCTGTTCTTGTGGAATTGGCAAAGTAATATTTGGAAGCCCATAGAGGGCTATGGTGAAAAAGGAAATATCTTCCGTTCAAAACTGGAAAGAAGCTTTCTGAGAAACTGCTCTGTGTTCTGTTAATTCATCTCACAGAGTTACATCTTTAACTTCAAGAAGCCTTTCGCTAAGGCTGTTATTGTAGAATTGGCAAAGGGATATTTGGAAGCCCATAGAGGGCTATGGTGAAAAAGGAAATATCTTCCGTTCAAAACTGGAAAGAAGCTTTCTGAGAAACTGCTCTGTGTTCTGTTAATTCATCCCACAGAGTTACATCTTTCCCTTTAAGAAGCCTTTCGCTAAGGCTGTTCTTGTGGAATTGGCAAAGGGATATTTGGAAGACCATAGAGGGCTATGGTGAAAAAGGAAATATCTTCCATTCAAAACTGGAAAGAAGCTTTCTGAGAAACTGCTCTGTGTTCTGTTAATTCATCTCACAGAGTTACATCTTTCCCTTCAAGAAGCCTTTCGCTAAGGCTGTTCTTGTGGAATTGGCAAAGGGATATTTGGAAGCCCATAGAGGGCTATGGTGAAAAAGGAAATATCTTGCGTTCAAAACTGGAAAGAAGCTTTCTGAGAAACTGCTCTGTGTTCTGTTAATTCATCTCACAGAGTTACATCTTTCCCTTCAAGAAGCCTTTCGCTAAGGCTGTTCTTGTGGAATTGGCAAAGGGATATTTGGAAGCCCATAGAGGGCTATGGTGAAAAAGGAAATATCTTCCGTTCAAAACTGGAAAGAAGCTTTCTGAGAAACTGCTCTGTGTTCTGTTAATTCATCTCACAGAGTTACATCTTTCTCTTGAAGAAGTCTTTCGCTAAGGCTGTTCTTGTAGAATTGGCAAAGGGATATTTGGAAGCCCATAGAGGGCTATGGTGAAAAAGGAAATATCTTCCGTTCAAAACTGGAAAGAAGCTTTCTGAGAAACTGCTCTGTGTTCTGTTAATTCATCTCACAGAGTTACATCTTTCCCTTCAAGAAGCCTTTCGCTAAGGCTGTTCTTGTGGAATTGGCAAAGGGATATTTGGAAGCCCATAGAGGGCTATGGTGAAAAAGGAAATATCTTCCGTTCAAAACTGGAAAGAAGCTTTCTGAGAAACTGCTCTGTGTTCTGTTAATTCATCTCACAGAGTTACATCTTTCCCTTCAAGAAGCCTTTCGCTAAGGCTGTTCTTCTGGAATTGGCAAAGGGATATTTGGAAGCCCTTAGAGGGCTATGGTGAAAAAGGAAATATCTTCCGCTCAAAACTGGAAAGAAGCTTTCTGAGAAACTGCTCTGTGTTCTGTTAATTCATCTCACAGAGTTACATCTTTCCCTTCAAGAAGCCTTTCGCTAAGGCTGTTCTTGTGGAATTGGCAAAGGGATATTTGGAAGCCCATAGAGGGCTATGGTTAAAAAGGAAATATCTTCCGTTCAAAACTGGAAAGAAGCTTTCTGAGAAACTGCTCCGTGTTCTGTTAATTCATCTCACAGAGTTACATCTTTCCCTTCAAGAAGCCTTTCGCTAAGGCTGTTCTTGTACAATTGGCAAAGGGATATTTGGAAGCCCATAGAGGGCTATGGTGAAAAAGGAAATATCTTCCGTTTAAAACTGGAAAGAAGCTTTCTGAGAAACTGCTCTGTGTTCCGTTAATTCATCTCACAGAGTTACATCTTTCCCTTCAAGAAGCCTTTCGCTAAGGCTGTTCTTGTGGAATTGGCAAAGGGATATTTGGAAGCCCATAGAGGGCTATGGTGAAAAAGGAAATATCTTCCGTTCAAAACTGGAAAGAAGCTTTCTGAGAAACTGCTCTGTGTTCTGTTAATTCATCTCACAGAGTTACATCTTTCCCTTCAAGAAGCCTTTCGCTAAGGCTGTTCTTGTGGAATTGGCAAAGGGATATTTGGAAGCCCATAGAGGGCTCTGGTGAAAAAGGAAATATCTTCCGTTCAAAACTGGAAAGAAGCTTTCTGAGAAACTGCTCTGTGTTCTGTTAATTCATCTCACAGTGTTACATCTTTCCCTTCAAGAAGCCTTTCGCTAAGGCTGTTCTTGTGGAATTGGCAAAGGGATATTTGGAAGCCCATAGAGGGCTATGGTGAAAAAGGAAATATCTTCCGTTCAAAACTGGAAAGAAGCTTTCTGAGAAACTGCTCTGTGTTCTGTTAATTCATCTCACAGAGTTACATCTTTCCCTTCAAGAAGCCTTTCGCTAAGGCTGTTCTTGTGGAATTGGCAAAGGGATATTTGGAAGCCCATAGAGGGCTATGGTGAAAAAGGAAATATATTCCGTTCAAAACTGGAAAGAAGCTTTCTGAGAAACTGCTCTGTGTTCTGTTAATTCATCTCACAGAGTTACATCTTTCCCTTAAAAAAGCCTTTCTCTAAGGCTCTTCTGGTGGAATTGCAAAGGGATATTTGGAAGCCCATAGAGGGCTATGGTGAAAAAGGAAATATCTTTCCTTCAAAACTGGAAAGAAGCTTTCTGAGAAACTGCTCTGTGTTCTGTTAATTCATCTCACAGAGTTACATCTTTCCCTTCAAGAAGCCTTTCGCTGAGGCTGTTCTTGTGGAATTGGCAAAGGGATATTTGGAAGCCCATAGAGGGCTATGGTGAAATAGGAAATATCTTCCGTTCAAAACTGGAAAGAAGCTTTCTGAGAAACTGCTCTGTGTTCTGTTAATTCATCTCACAGAGTTACATCTTTCCCTTCAGGAAGCCTTTCGCTAAGGCTGTTCTTGTGGAATTGGCAAAGGGATATTTGGAAGCCCATAGAGGGCTATGGTGAAAAAGGAAATATCTTCCATTCAAAACTGGAAAGAAGCTTTCTGAGAAACTGCTCTGTGTTCTGTTCATTCATCTCACAGAGTTACATCTTTCCCTTCAAGAAGCCTTTCGCTAATGCTGTTCTTGTGGAATTGGCAAAGGGATATTTGGAAGCCCGTAGAGGGCTATGATGAAAAACGAAATATCTTCCGTTGAAAACTGGAAAGAAGCTTTCTGAGAAACTGCTCTGTGTTCTGTTAATTCATCTCACAGAGTTACATCTTTCCCTTCAAGAAGCCTTTCGCTAAGGCTGTTCTTGTAGAATTGGCAAAGGGATATTTGGAAACCCATAGAGGGCTATGGTGAAAAAGGAAATATCTTCCGTTCAAAACTGGAAAGAAGCTTTCTGAGAAACTGCTCAGTGTTCTGTTAATTCATCTCACAGAGTTACATCTTTCCATTCAAGAAGCCTTTCCCTAAGGCTCTTCTATTGGAATTGGCAAAGGGATATTTGGAAGCCCATAGAGGGCTCTGGTGAAAAAGGAAATATCTTTCCTTCAAAACTGGAAAGAAGCTTTCTGAGAAACTGCTCTGTGTTCTGTTAATTCATCTCACAGAGTTACATCTTTCCCTTCAAGAAGCCTTTCGCTAAGGCTGTTCTTGTGGAATTGGCAAAGGGATATTTGGAAGCCCATAGAGGGCTATGGTGAAAAAGAAAATATCTTCCGTTAAAAACTGGAAAGGAGCTTTCTGAGAAACTGCTCTGTGTTCTGTTAATTCATCTCACAGAGTTACATCTTTCCCTTCAAGAAGCCTTTCGCTAAGGCTGTTCTTGTGGAATTGGCAAAGGGATATTTGGAAGCCCATAGAGGGCTATGGTGAAAAAGGAAATATCTTCCGTTCAAAACTGGAAAGAAGCTTTCTGAGAAACTGCTCTGTGTTCTGTTAATTCATCTCAAAGATTTACATCTTTCCCTTCAAGAAGCCTTTCGCTAAGGCTGTTCTTGTGGAATTGGCAAAGGGATATTTGGAAGCCCATAGAGGGCTATGGTGAAAAAGGAAATATCTTCCGTTCAAAATTGGAAAGAAGCTTTCTGAGAAACTGCTCTGTGTTCTGTTAATTCATCTCACAGAGTTACATCTTTTCCTTCAAGAAGCCTTTCGCTAAGGCTGTTCTTGTGGAATTGGCAAAGGGATATTTGGAAGCCCATAGAGGGCTATGGTGAAAAAGGAAATATCTTCCGTTCAAAACTGGAAAGAAGCTTTCTGAGAAACTGCTCTGTGTTCTGTTAATTCATCTCACAGAGTTACATCTTTCCCTTCAAGAAGCCTTTCGCTAAGGCTGTTCTTGTGGAATTGGCAAAGGGATATTTGGAAGCCCATAGAGGGCTATGGTGAAAAAGGAAATATCTTCCGTTCAAAACTGGAAAGAAGCTTTCTGAGAAACTGCTCTGTGTTCTGTTAATTCATCTCACAGAGTTACATCTTTCCCTTCAAGAAGCCTTTCGCTAAGGCTGTTTTTGTGGAATTGGCAAAGTAATATTTGGAAGCCCATAGAGGGCTATGGTGAAAAAGGAAATATCTTCCGTTCAAAACTGGAAAGAAGCTTTCTGAGAAACTGCTCTGTGTTCTGTTAATTCATCTCACAGAGTTACATCTTTAACTTCAAGAAGCCTTTCGCTAAGGCTGTTATTGTAGAATTGGCAAAGGGATATTTGGAAGCCCATAGAGGGCTATGGTGAAAAAGGAAATATCTTCCGTTCAAAACTGGAAAGAAGCTTTCTGAGAAACTGCTCTGTGTTCTGTTAATTCATCTCACAGAGTTACATCTTTCCCTTTAAGAAGCCTTTCGCTAAGGCTGTTCTTGTGGAATTGGCAAAGGGATATTTGGAAGCCCATAGAGGGCTATGGTGAAAAAGGAAATATCTTCCATTCAAAACTGGAAAGAAGCTTTCTGAGAAACTGCTCTGTGTTCTGTTAATTCATCTCACAGAGTTACATCTTTCCCTTCAAGAAGCCTTTCGCTAAGGCTGTTCTTGTGGAATTGGCAAAGGGATATTTGGAAGCCCATAGAGGGCTATGGTGAAAAAGGAAATATCTTGCGTTCAAAACTGGAAAGAAGCTTTCTGAGAAACTGCTCTGTGTTCTGTTAATTCATCTCACAGAGTTACATCTTTCCCTTCCAGAAGTCTTTCGCTAAGGCTGTTCTTGTGGAATTGGCAAAGGGATATTTGGAAGCCCATAGAGGGCTATGGTGAAAAAGGAAATATCTTCCGTTCAAAACTGGAAAGAAGCTTTATGAGAAACTGCTCTGTGTTCTGTTAATTCATCTCACAGAGTTACATCTTTCTCTTCAAGAAGTCTTTCGCTAAGGCTGTTCTTGTAGAATTGGCAAAGGGATATTTGGAAGCCCATAGAGGGCTATGGTGAAAAAGGAAATATCTTCCGTTCAAAACTGGAAAGAAGCTTTCTGAGAAACTGCTCTGTGTTCTGTTAATTCATCTCACAGAGTTACATCTTTCCCTTCAAGAAGCCTTTCGCTAAGGCTGTTCTTGTGGAATTGGCAAAGGGATATTTGGAAGCCCATAGAGGGCTATGGTGAAAAAGGAAATATCTTCCGTTCAAAACTGGAAAGAAGCTTTCTGAGAAACTGCTCTGTGTTCTGTTAATTCATCTCACAGAGTTACATCTTTCCCTTCAAGAAGGCTTTCGCTAAGGCTGTTCTTCTGGAATTGGCAAAGGGATATTTGGAAGCCCTTAGAGGGCTATGGTGAAAAAGGAAATATCTTCCGCTCAAAACTGGAAAGAAGCTTTCTGAGAAACTGCTCTGTGTTCTGTTAATTCATCTCACAGAGTTACATCTTTCCCTTCAAGAAGCCTTTCGCTAAGGCTGTTCTTGTGGAATTGGCAAAGGGATATTTGGAAGCCCATAGAGGGCTATGGTGAAAAAGGAAATATCTTCCGTTCAAAACTGGAAAGAAGCTTTCTGAGAAACTGCTCTGTGTTCTGTTAATTCATCTCACAGAGTTACATCTTTCCCTTCAAGAAGGCTTTCGCTAAGGCTGTTCTTCTGGAATTGGCAAAGGGATATTTGGAAGCCCTTAGAGGGCTATGGTGAAAAAGGAAATATCTTCCGCTCAAAACTGGAAAGAAGCTTTCTGAGAAACTGCTCTGTGTTCTGTTAATTCATCTCACAGAGTTACATCTTTCCCTTCAAGAAGCCTTTCGCTAAGGCTGTTCTTGTGGAATTGGCAAAGGGATATTTGGAAGCCCTTAGAGGGCTATGGTGAAAAAGGAAATATCTTCCGTTCAAAACTGGAAAGAAGCTTTCTGAGAAACTGCTCTGTGTTCTGTTAATTCATCTCACAGAGTTACATCTTTCCCTTCAAGAAGTCTTTCGCTAAGGCTGTTCTTGTACAATTGGCAAAGGGATATTTGGAAGCCCATAGAGGGCTATGGTGAAAAAGGAAATATCTTCCGTTTAAAACTGGAAAGAAGCTTTCTGAGAAACTGCTCTGTGTTCCGTTAATTCATCTCACAGAGTTACATCTTTCCCTTCAAGAAGCCTTTCGCTAAGGCTGTTCTTGTGGAATTGGCAAAGGGATATTTGGAAGCCCATAGAGGGCTATGGTGAAAAAGGAAATATCTTCCGTTCAAAACTGGAAAGAAGCTTTCTGAGAAACTGCTCTGTGTTCTGTTAATTCATCTCACAGAGTTACATCTTTCCCTTCAAGAAGCCTTTCGCTAAGGCTGTTCTTGTGGAATTGGCAAAGGGATATTTGGAAGCCCATAGAGGGCTCTGGTGAAAAAGGAAATATCTTTCCTTCAAAACTGGAAAGAAGCTTTCTGAGAAACTGCTCTGTGTTCTGTTAATTCATCTCACAGAGTTACATCTTTCCCTTCAAGAAGCCTTTCGCTAAGGCTGTTCTTGTGGAATTGGCAAAGGGATATTTGGAAGCCCATAGAAGGCTATGGTGAAAAAGGAAATATCTTCCGTTCAAAAGTGGAAAGAAGCTTTCTGAGAAACTGCTCTGTGTTCTGTTAATTCATCTCACAGAGTTACATCTTTCCCTTCAAGAAGTCTTTCGCTAAGGCTGTTCTTGTAGAATTGGCAAAGGGATATTTGGAAGCCCATAGAGGGCTATGGTGAAAAAGGAAATATCTTCCGTTCAAAACTGGAAAGAAGCTTTCTGAGAAACTGCTCTGTGTTCTGCTAATTCATCTCACAGAGTTACATCCTTCCCTTCAAGAAGCCTTTCGCTAAGGCTGTTCTTGTGGAATTGGCAAAGGGATATTTGGAAGAACATAGAGGGCTATGGTGAAAAAGGAAATATCTTCCGTTCAAAATTGGAAAGAAGCTTTCTGAGAAACTGCTCTGTGTTCTGTTAATTCATCTCACAGAGTTACATCTTTTCCTTCAAGAAGCCTTTCGCTAAGGCTGTTCTTGTGGAATTGGCAAAGGGATATTTGGAAGCCCATAGAGTGCTATGGTGAAAAAGGAAATATCTTCCGTTCAAAACTGGAAAGAAGCTTTCTGAGAAACTGCTCTGTGTTCTGTTAATTCATCTCACAGAGTTACATCTTTCTCTTCAAGAAGTCTTTCGCTAAGGCTGTTCTTGTAGAATTGGCAAAGGGATATTTGGAAGCCCATAGAGGGCTCTGGTGAAAAAGGAAATATCTTTCCTTCAAAACTGGAAAGAAGCTTTCTGAGAAACTGCTCTGTGTTCTGTTAATTCATCTCACAGAGTTACATCTTTCCCTTCAAGAAGCCTTTCGCTAAGGCTGTTCTTGTGGAATTGGCAAAGGGATATTTGCAAGCCCATAGAGGGCTATGGTGAAAAAGGAAATATCTTCCGTTCAAAACTGGAAAGAAGCTTTCTGAGAAACTGCTCTGTGTTCTGTTCATTCATCTCACAGAGTTACATCTTTCCCTTCAAGAAGCCTTTCGCTAATGCTGTTCTTGTGGAATTGGCAAAGGGATATTTGGAAGCCCGTAGAGGGCTATGATGAAAAACGAAATATCTTCCGTTGAAAACTGGAAAGAAGCTTTCTGAGAAACTGCTCTGTGTTCTGTTAATTCATCTCACAGAGTTACATCTTTCCCTTCAAGAAGCCTTTCGCTAAGGCTGTTCTTGTGGAATTGGCAAAGGGATATTTGGAAGCCCATAGAGGGCTATGGTGAAAAAGGAAATATCTTCCGTTCAAAACTGGAAAGAAGCTTTCTGAGAAACTGCTCAGTGTTCTGTTAATTCATCTCACAGAATTACATCTTTCCCTTCAAGAAGCCTTTCGCTAAGGCTGTTCTTGTGGAATTGGCAAAGGGATATTTGGAAGCCCATAGAGGGCTATGGTGAAAAAGGAAATATCTTCCGTTCAAAACTGGAAAGAAGCTTTCTGAGAAACTGCTCTGTGTTCTGTTAATTCATCTCACAGAGTTACATCTTTCCCTTCAAGAAGCCTTTCGCTAAGGCTCTTCTGGTGGAATTGGCAAAGGGATATTTGGAAGCCCATAGAGGGCTCTGGTGAAAAAGGAAATATCTTTCCTTCAAAACTGGAAAGAAGCTTTCTGAGAAACTGCTCTGTGTTCTGTTAATTCATCTCACAGAGTTACATCTTTCCCTTCAAGAAGCCTTTCGCTAAGGCTGTTCTTGTGGAATTGGCAAAGGGATATTTGGAAGCCCATAGAGGGCTATGGTGAAAAAGGAAATATCTTTCCTTCAAAACTGGAAAGAAGCTTTCTGAGAAACTGCTCTGTGTTCTGTTAATTCATCTCACAGAGTTACATCTTTCCCTTCAAGAAGCCTTTCGCTAAGGCTGTTCTTGTGGAATTGGCAAAGGGATATTTGGAAGCCCATAGAGGGCTATGGTGAAAAAGGAAATATCTTCCGTTCAAAACTGGAAAGAAGCTTTCTGAGAAACTGCTCTGTGTTCTGTTAATTCATCTCACAGAGTTACATCTTTCCCTTCCAGAAGCCTTTCGCTAAGGCTGTTCTTGTGGAATTGGCAAAGGGATATTTGGAAGCCCATAGAGGGCTATGGTGAAAAAGGAAATATCTTCCGTTCAAAACTGGAAAGAAGCTTTCTGAGAAACTGCTCTGTGTTCTGTTAATTCATCTCACAGAGTTACATCTTTCCCTTCAAGAAGCCTTTCGCTAAGTCTGTTCTTGTGGAATTGGCAAAGGGATATTTGGAAGCCCATAGAGGGCTATGGTGAAAAAGGAAATATCTTCCGTTCAAAACTGGAAAGAAGCTTTCTGAGAAACTGCTCTGTGTTCTGTTAATTCATCTCACAGAGTTACATCTTTCCCTTCAAGAAGCCTTTCGCTAAGGCTGTTCTTGTGGAATTGGCAAAGGGATATTTGGAAGCCCATAGAGGGCTATGGTGAAAAAGGAAATATCTTTCCTTCAAAACTGGAAAGAAGCTGTCTGAGAAACTGCTCTGTGTTCTGTTAATTCATCTCACAGAGTTACATCTTTCCCTTCAAGAAGCCTTTCGCTAAGGCTGTTGTTGTGGAATTGGCAAAGGGATATTTGGAAGCCCATAGAGGGCTATGGTGAAAAAGGAAATATCTTCCATTCAAAACTGGAAAGAAGCTTTCTGAGAAACTGCTCTGTGTTCTGTTAATTCATCTCACAGAGTTACATCTTTCCCTTCAAGAAGCCTTTAGCTAAGGCTTTTCTTGTGGAATTGGCAAAGGGATATTTGGAAGCCCATAGAGGGCTATGGTGAAAAAGGAAATATCTTCCGTTCAAAACTGGAAAGAAGCTTTCTGAGAAACTGCTCTGTGTTCCGTTAATTCATCTCACAGAGTTACATCTTTCCCTTCAAGAAGCCTTTCGCTAAGACTGTTCTTGTGGAATTGGCAAAGGGATATTTGGAAGCCCATAGAGGGCTATGGTGAAAAAGGAAATATCTTCCGTTCAAAACTGGAAAGAAGCTTTCTGAGAAACTGCTCTGTGTTCTGCTAATTCATCTCACAGAGTTACATCTTTCCCTTCAAGAAGCCTTTCTCTAAGGCTCTTCTGGTGGAATTGGCAAAGGGATATTTGGAAGCCCATAGAGGGCTCTGGTGAAAAAGGAAATATCTTTCCTTCAAAACTGGAAAGAAGCTTTCTGAGAAACTGCTCTGTGTTCTGTTCACTCATCTCACAGAGTTACATCTTTCCCTTCAAAAAGCCTTTCGCTAAGGCTGTTCTTGTGGAATTGGCAAAGGGATATTTGGAAGCCCATAGAGGGCTATGGTGAAAAAGAAAATATCTTCCGTTCAAAACTGGAAAGGAGCTTTCTGAGAAACTGCTCTGTGTTCTGTTAATTCATCTCACAGAGTTACATCTTTCCCTTCAAGAAGCCTTTCGCTAAGGCTGTTCTTGTGGAATTGGCAAAGGGATATTTGGAAGCCCATAGAGGGCTATGGTGAAAAAGGAAATATCTTCCGTTCAAAACTGGAAAGAAGATTTCTGAGAAACTGCTCTGTGTTCTGTTCATTCATCTCACAGAGTTACATCTTTCCCTTCAAGAAGCCTTTCGCTAAGGCTGTTCTTGTGGAATTGGCAAAGGGATACTTGGAAGCCCATAGAGGGCTACGGTGAAAAAGGAAATATCTTCCATTCAAAACTGGAAAGAAGCTTTCTGAGAAACTGCTCTGTGTTCTGTTCATTCATCTCACAGAGTTACATCTTTCCCTTCAAGAAGACTTTCGCTAAGGCTGTTCTCGTGGAATTGGCAAAGGGATATTTGGAAGCCCATAGAGGGCTATGGTGAAAAAGGAAATATCTTCCGTTCAAAACTGGAAAGAAGCTTTCTGAGAAACTGCTCTGTGTTCTGTGAATTCATCTCACAGAGTTACATCTCTCCCTTCAAGAAGTGTTTCGCTAAGGCTGTTCTTGGGGAATTGGCAAAGGGATATTTGGAAGCCCATAGAGGGCTATGGTGGAAAAGGAAATATCTTGCGTTCAAAACTGGAAAGAAGCTTTCTGAGAAACTGCTCTGTGTTCTGTTAATTCATCTCACAGAGTTACATCTTTCCCTTCAAGAAGCCTTTCGCTAAGGCTGTTCTTGTGGAATTGGCAAAGGGATATTTGGAAGCCCATAGAGGGCTATGGTGAAAAAGGAAATATCTTCCGTTCAAAACTGGAAAGAAGCTTTCTGAGAAACTGCTCTGTGTTCTGTTAATTCATCTCACAGAGTTACATCTTTCTCTTGAAGAAGTCTTTCGCTAAGGCTGTTCTTGTAGAATTGGCAAAGGGATATTTGGAAGCCCATAGAGGGCTATGGTGAAAAAGAAAATATCTTCCGTTCAAAACTGGAAAGAAGCTTTCTGAGAAACTGCTCTGTGTTCTGTTAATTCATCTCACAGAGTTACATCTTTCCCTTCAAGAAGCCTTTCGCTAAGGCTGTTCTTGTGGAATTGGCAAAGGGATATTTGGAAGCCCATAGAGGGCTATGGTGAAAAAGGAAATATCTTCCGTTCAAAACTGGAAAGAAGCTTTCTGAGAAACTGCTCTGTGTTCTGTTAATTCATCTCACAGAGTTACATCTTTCCCTTCAAGAAGCCTTTCGCTAAGGCTGTTCTTCTGGAATTGGCAAAGGGATATTTGGAAGCCCTTAGAGGGCTATGGTGAAAAAGGAAATATCTTCCGCTCAAAACTGGAAAGAAGCTTTCTGAGAAACTGCTCTGTGTTCTGTTAATTCATCTCACAGAGTTACATCTTTCCCTTCAAGAAGCCTTTCGCTAAGGCTGTTCTTGTGGAATTGGCAAAGGGATATTTGGAAGCCCATAGAGGGCTATGGTGAAAAAGGAAATATCTTCCGTTCAAAACTGGAAAGAAGTTTTCTTAGAAACTGCTCCGTGTTCTGTTAATTCATCTCACAGAGTTACATCTTTCCCTTCAAGAAGCCTTTCGCTAAGGCTGTTCTTGTACAATTGGCAAAGGGATATTTGGAAGCCCATAGAGGGCAATGGTGAAAAAGGAAATATCTTCCGTTTAAAACTGGAAAGAAGCTTTCTGAGAAACTGCTCTGTGTTCCGTTAATTCATCTCACAGAGTTACATCTTTCCCTTCAAGAAGCCTTTCGCTAAGGCTGTTCTTGTGGAATTGGCAAAGGGATATTTGGAAGCCCATAGAGGGCTATGGTGAAAAAGGAAATATCTTCCGTTCAAAACTGGAAAGAAGCTTTCTGAGAAACTGCTCTGTGTTCTGTTAATTCATCTCACAGAGTTACATCTTTCCCTTCAAGAAGCCTTTCGCTAAGGCTGTTCTTGTGGAATTGGCAAAGGGATATTTGGAAGCCCATAGAGGGCTCTGGTGAAAAAGGAAATATCTTTCCTTCAAAACTGGAAAGAAGCTTTCTGAGAAACTGCTCTGTGTTCTGTTAATTCATCTCACAGAGTTACATCTTTCCCTTCAAGAAGCCTTTCGCTAAGGCTGTTCTTGTGGAATTGGCAAAGGGATATTTGGAAGCCCATAGAGGGCTATGGTGAAAAAGGAAATATCTTCCGTTCAAAACTGGAAAGAAGCTTTCTGAGAAACTGCTCTGTGTTCTGTTAATTCATCTCACAGAGTTACATCTTTCCCTTCAAGAAGCCTTTCGCTAAGGCTGTTCTTGTGGAATTGGCAAAGGGATATTTGGAAGCCCATAGAGGGCTATGGTGAAAAAGGAAATATCTTCCGTTCAAAACTGGAAAGAAGCTTTCTGAGAAACTGCTCTGTGTTCTGTTAATTCATCTCACAGAGTTACATCTTTCCCTTCAAGAAGCCTTTCTCTAAGGCTCTTCTGGTGGAATTGGCAAAGGGATATTTGGAAGCCCATAGAGGGCTATGGTGAAAAAGGAAATATCTTTCCTTCAAAACTGGAAAGAAGCTTTCTGAGAAACTGCTCTGTGTTCTATTAATTCATCTCACAGAGTTACATCTTTCCCTTCAAGAAGCCTTTCGCTGAGGCTGTTCTTGTGGAATTGGCAAAGGGATATTTGGAAGCCCATAGAGGGCTACGGTGAAAAAGGAAATATCTTCCGTTCAAAACTGGAAAGAAGCTTTCTGAGAAACTGCTCTGTGTTCTGTTAATTCATCTCACAGTGTTACATCTTTCCCTTCAAGAAGCCTTTCGCTAAGGCTGTTCTTGTGGAATTGGCAAAGGGATATTTGGAAGCCCATAGAGGGCTATGGTGAAAAAGGAAATATCTTCCGTTCAAAACTGGAAAGAAGCTTTCTGAGAAACTGCTCTGTGTTCTGTTAATTCATCTCACAGAGTTACATCTTTCCCTTCAAGAAGCCTTTCGCTAAGGCTGTTCTTGTGGAATTGGCAAAGGGATATTTGGAAGCCCATAGAGGGCTATGGTGAAAAAGGAAATATATTCCGTTCAAAACTGGAAAGAAGCTTTCTGAGAAACTGCTCTGTGTTCTGTTAATTCATCTCACAGAGTTACATCTTTCCCTTAAAAAAGCCTTTCTCTAAGGCTCTTCTGGTGGAATTGCAAAGGGATATTTGGAAGCCCATAGAGGGCTATGGTGAAAAAGGAAATATCTTTCCTTCAAAACTGGAAAGAAGCTTTCTGAGAAACTGCTCTGTGTTCTGTTAATTCATCTCACAGAGTTACATCTTTCCCTTCAAGAAGCCTTTCGCTGAGGCTGTTCTTGTGGAATTGGCAAAGGGATATTTGGAAGCCCATAGAGGGCTATGGTGAAATAGGAAATATCTTCCGTTCAAAACTGGAAAGAAGCTTTCTGAGAAACTGCTCTGTGTTCTGTTAATTCATCTCACAGAGTTACATCTTTCCCTTCAGGAAGCCTTTCGCTAAGGCTGTTCTTGTGGAATTGGCAAAGGGATATTTGGAAGCCCATAGAGGGCTATGGTGAAAAAGGAAATATCTTCCATTCAAAACTGGAAAGAAGCTTTCTGAGAAACTGCTCTGTGTTCTGTTCATTCATCTCACAGAGTTACATCTTTCCCTTCAAGAAGCCTTTCGCTAATGCTGTTCTTGTGGAATTGGCAAAGGGATATTTGGAAGCCCGTAGAGGGCTATGATGAAAAACGAAATATCTTCCGTTGAAAACTGGAAAGAAGCTTTCTGAGAAACTGCTCTGTGTTCTGTTAATTCATCTCACAGAGTTACATCTTTCCCTTCAAGAAGCCTTTCGCTAAGGCTGTTCTTGTAGAATTGGCAAAGGGATATTTGGAAACCCATAGAGGGCTATGGTGAAAAAGGAAATATCTTCCGTTCAAAACTGGAAAGAAGCTTTCTGAGAAACTGCTCAGTGTTCTGTTAATTCATCTCACAGAGTTACATCTTTCCATTCAAGAAGCCTTTCCCTAAGGCTCTTCTATTGGAATTGGCAAAGGGATATTTGGAAGCCCATAGAGGGCTCTGGTGAAAAAGGAAATATCTTTCCTTCAAAACTGGAAAGAAGCTTTCTGAGAAACTGCTCTGTGTTCTGTTAATTCATCTCACAGAGTTACATCTTTCCCTTCAAGAAGCCTTTCGCTAAGGCTGTTCTTGTGGAATTGGCAAAGGGATATTTGGAAGCCCATAGAGGGCTATGGTGAAAAAGAAAATATCTTCCGTTAAAAACTGGAAAGGAGCTTTCTGAGAAACTGCTCTGTGTTCTGTTAATTCATCTCACAGAGTTACATCTTTCCCTTCAAGAAGCCTTTCGCTAAGGCTGTTCTTGTGGAATTGGCAAAGGGATATTTGGAAGCCCATAGAGGGCTATGGTGAAAAAGGAAATATCTTCCGTTCAAAACTGGAAAGAAGCTTTCTGAGAAACTGCTCTGTGTTCTGTTAATTCATCTCAAAGATTTACATCTTTCCCTTCAAGAAGCCTTTCGCTAAGGCTGTTCTTGTGGAATTGGCAAAGGGATATTTGGAAGCCCATAGAGGGCTATGGTGAAAAAGGAAATATCTTCCGTTCAAAACTGGAAAGAAGCTCTCTGAGAAACTGCTCTGTGTTCTGTTAATTCATCTCACAGAGTTACATCTTTCCCTTCCAGAATCCTTTCGCTAAGGCTGTTCTTCTGGAATTGGCAAAGGGATATTTGGAAGCCCATAGAGGGCTAAGGTGAAAAAGGAAATATCTTCCGTTCAAAACTGGAAAGAAGCTTTCTGAGAAACTGCTCTGTGTTCTGTTCATTCATCTCACAGAGTTACATCTTTCCCTTCAAGAAGCCTTTCGCTAAGGCTGTTCTTGTGGAATTGGCAAAGGGATATTTGGAAGCCCATAGAGGGCTATGGTGAAAAAGGAAATATCTTCCGTTCAAAACTGGAAAGAAGCTCTGAGAAACTGCTCTGTGTTCTGTTAATTCATCTCCCAGAGTTACATCTTTCCCTTCAAGAAGCCTTTCGCTAAGACTGTTCTTGTGGAATTGGCAAAGGGATATTTGGAAGCCCATAGAGGGCTATGGTGAAAAAGGAAATATCTTCCGTTCAAAACTGGAAAGAAGCTTTCTGAGAAACTGCTCTGTGTTCTGTTAATTCATCTCACAGAGTTACATCTTTCCCTTCAAGAAGTCTTTCGCTAAGGCTGTTCTTGTAGAATTGGCAAAGGGATATTTGGAAGCCCATAGAGGGCTATGGTGAAAAAGGAAATATCTTCCGTTCAAAACTGGAAAGAAGCTTTCTGAGAAACTGCTCTGTGTTCTGCTAATTCATCTCACAGCGTTACATCTTTCCCTTCAAGAAGCCTTTCGCTAAGGCTGTTCTTGTGGAATTGGCAAAGGGATATTTGGAAGCCCATAGAGGGCTATGGTGAAAAAGGAAATATCTTCCGTTCAAAATTGGAAAGAAGCTTTCTGAGAAACTGCTCTGTGTTCTGTTAATTCATCTCACAGAGTTACATCTTTTCCTTCAAGAAGCCTTTCGCTAAGGCTGTTCTTGTGGAATTGGCAAAGGGATATTTGGAAGCCCATAGAGGGCTATGGTGAAAAAGGAAATATCTTCCGTTCAAAACTGGAAAGAAGCTTTCTGAGAAACTGCTCTGTGTTCTGTTAATTCATCTCACAGAGTTACATCTTTCCCTTCAAGAAGCCTTTCGCTAAGGCTGTTCTTGTGGAATTGGCAAAGGGATATTTGGAAGCCCATAGAGGGCTATGGTGAAAAAGGAAATATCTTCCGTTCAAAACTGGAAAGAAGCTTTCTGAGAAACTGCTCTGTGTTCTGTTAATTCATCTCACAGAGTTACATCTTTCCCTTCAAGAAGCCTTTCGCTAAGGCTGTTTTTGTGGAATTGGCAAAGTAATATTTGGAAGCCCATAGAGGGCTATGGTGAAAAAGGAAATATCTTCCGTTCAAAACTGGAAAGAAGCTTTCTGAGAAACTGCTCTGTGTTCTGTTAATTCATCTCACAGAGTTACATCTTTAACTTCAAGAAGCCTTTCGCTAAGGCTGTTATTGTAGAATTGGCAAAGGGATATTTGGAAGCCCATAGAGGGCTATGGTGAAAAAGGAAATATCTTCCGTTCAAAACTGGAAAGAAGCTTTCTGAGAAACTGCTCTGTGTTCTGTTAATTCATCTCACAGAGTTACATCTTTCCCTTTAAGAAGCCTTTCGCTAAGGCTGTTCTTGTGGAATTGGCAAAGGGATATTTGGAAGCCCATAGAGGGCTATGGTGAAAAAGGAAATATCTTCCATTCAAAACTGGAAAGAAGCTTTCTGAGAAACTGCTCTGTGTTCTGTTAATTCATCTCACAGAGTTACATCTTTCCCTTCAAGAAGCCTTTCGCTAAGGCTGTTCTTGTGGAATTGGCAAAGGGATATTTGGAAGCCCATAGAGGGCTATGGTGAAAAAGGAAATATCTTGCGTTCAAAACTGGAAAGAAGCTTTCTGAGAAACTGCTCTGTGTTCTGTTAATTCATCTCACAGAGTTACATCTTTCCCTTCCAGAAGTCTTTCGCTAAGGCTGTTCTTGTGGAATTGGCAAAGGGATATTTGGAAGCCCATAGAGGGCTATGGTGAAAAAGGAAATATCTTCCGTTCAAAACTGGAAAGAAGCTTTATGAGAAACTGCTCTGTGTTCTGTTAATTCATCTCACAGAGTTACATCTTTCTCTTCAAGAAGTCTTTCGCTAAGGCTGTTCTTGTAGAATTGGCAAAGGGATATTTGGAAGCCCATAGAGGGCTATGGTGAAAAAGGAAATATCTTCCGTTCAAAACTGGAAAGAAGCTTTCTGAGAAACTGCTCTGTGTTCTGTTAATTCATCTCACAGAGTTACATCTTTCCCTTCAAGAAGCCTTTCGCTAAGGCTGTTCTTGTGGAATTGGCAAAGGGATATTTGGAAGCCCATAGAGGGCTATGGTGAAAAAGGAAATATCTTCCGTTCAAAACTGGAAAGAAGCTTTCTGAGAAACTGCTCTGTGTTCTGTTAATTCATCTCACAGAGTTACATCTTTCCCTTCAAGAAGGCTTTCGCTAAGGCTGTTCTTCTGGAATTGGCAAAGGGATATTTGGAAGCCCTTAGAGGGCTATGGTGAAAAAGGAAATATCTTCCGCTCAAAACTGGAAAGAAGCTTTCTGAGAAACTGCTCTGTGTTCTGTTAATTCATCTCACAGAGTTACATCTTTCCCTTCAAGAAGCCTTTCGCTAAGGCTGTTCTTGTGGAATTGGCAAAGGGATATTTGGAAGCCCATAGAGGGCTATGGTGAAAAAGGAAATATCTTCCGTTCAAAACTGGAAAGAAGCTTTCTGAGAAACTGCTCTGTGTTCTGTTAATTCATCTCACAGAGTTACATCTTTCCCTTCAAGAAGGCTTTCGCTAAGGCTGTTCTTCTGGAATTGGCAAAGGGATATTTGGAAGCCCTTAGAGGGCTATGGTGAAAAAGGAAATATCTTCCGCTCAAAACTGGAAAGAAGCTTTCTGAGAAACTGCTCTGTGTTCTGTTAATTCATCTCACAGAGTTACATCTTTCCCTTCAAGAAGCCTTTCGCTAAGGCTGTTCTTGTGGAATTGGCAAAGGGATATTTGGAAGCCCATAGAGGGCTATGGTGAAAAAGGAAATATCTTCCGTTCAAAACTGGAAAGAAGCTTTCTGAGAAACTGCTCTGTGTTCTGTTAATTCATCTCACAGAGTTACATCTTTCCCTTCAAGAAGTCTTTCGCTAAGGCTGTTCTTGTACAATTGGCAAAGGGATATTTGGAAGCCCATAGAGGGCTATGGTGAAAAAGGAAATATCTTCCGTTTAAAACTGGAAAGAAGCTTTCTGAGAAACTGCTCTGTGTTCCGTTAATTCATCTCACAGAGTTACATCTTTCCCTTCAAGAAGCCTTTCGCTAAGGCTGTTCTTGTGGAATTGGCAAAGGGATATTTGGAAGCCCATAGAGGGCTATGGTGAAAAAGGAAATATCTTCCGTTCAAAACTGGAAAGAAGCTTTCTGAGAAACTGCTCTGTGTTCTGTTAATTCATCTCACAGAGTTACATCTTTCCCTTCAAGAAGCCTTTCGCTAAGGCTGTTCTTGTGGAATTGGCAAAGGGATATTTGGAAGCCCATAGAGGGCTCTGGTGAAAAAGGAAATATCTTTCCTTCAAAACTGGAAAGAAGCTTTCTGAGAAACTGCTCTGTGTTCTGTTAATTCATCTCACAGAGTTACATCTTTCCCTTCAAGAAGCCTTTCGCTAAGGCTGTTCTTGTGGAATTGGCAAAGGGATATTTGGAAGCCCATAGAAGGCTATGGTGAAAAAGGAAATATCTTCCGTTCAAAAGTGGAAAGAAGCTTTCTGAGAAACTGCTCTGTGTTCTGTTAATTCATCTCACAGAGTTACATCTTTCCCTTCAAGAAGTCTTTCGCTAAGGCTGTTCTTGTAGAATTGGCAAAGGGATATTTGGAAGCCCATAGAGGGCTATGGTGAAAAAGGAAATATCTTCCGTTCAAAACTGGAAAGAAGCTTTCTGAGAAACTGCTCTGTGTTCTGCTAATTCATCTCACAGAGTTACATCCTTCCCTTCAAGAAGCCTTTCGCTAAGGCTGTTCTTGTGGAATTGGCAAAGGGATATTTGGAAGAACATAGAGGGCTATGGTGAAAAAGGAAATATCTTCCGTTCAAAATTGGAAAGAAGCTTTCTGAGAAACTGCTCTGTGTTCTGTTAATTCATCTCACAGAGTTACATCTTTTCCTTCAAGAAGCCTTTCGCTAAGGCTGTTCTTGTGGAATTGGCAAAGGGATATTTGGAAGCCCATAGAGGGCTATGGTGAAAAAGGAAATATCTTCCGTTCAAAACTGGAAAGAAGCTTTCTGAGAAACTGCTCTGTGTTCTGTTAATTCATCTCACAGAGTTACATCTTTCTCTTCAAGAAGTCTTTCGCTAAGGCTGTTCTTGTAGAATTGGCAAAGGGATATTTGGAAGCCCATAGAGGGCTCTGGTGAAAAAGGAAATATCTTTCCTTCAAAACTGGAAAGAAGCTTTCTGAGAAACTGCTCTGTGTTCTGTTAATTCATCTCACAGAGTTACATCTTTCCCTTCAAGAAGCCTTTCGCTAAGGCTGTTCTTGTGGAATTGGCAAAGGGATATTTGCAAGCCCATAGAGGGCTATGGTGAAAAAGGAAATATCTTCCGTTCAAAACTGGAAAGAAGCTTTCTGAGAAACTGCTCTGTGTTCTGTTCATTCATCTCACAGAGTTACATCTTTCCCTTCAAGAAGCCTTTCGCTAATGCTGTTCTTGTGGAATTGGCAAAGGGATATTTGGAAGCCCGTAGAGGGCTATGATGAAAAACGAAATATCTTCCGTTGAAAACTGGAAAGAAGCTTTCTGAGAAACTGCTCTGTGTTCTGTTAATTCATCTCACAGAGTTACATCTTTCCCTTCAAGAAGCCTTTCGCTAAGGCTGTTCTTGTGGAATTGGCAAAGGGATATTTGGAAGCCCATAGAGGGCTATGGTGAAAAAGGAAATATCTTCCGTTCAAAACTGGAAAGAAGCTTTCTGAGAAACTGCTCAGTGTTCTGTTAATTCATCTCACAGAATTACATCTTTCCCTTCAAGAAGCCTTTCGCTAAGGCTGTTCTTGTGGAATTGGCAAAGGGATATTTGGAAGCCCATAGAGGGCTATGGTGAAAAAGGAAATATCTTCCGTTCAAAACTGGAAAGAAGCTTTCTGAGAAACTGCTCTGTGTTCTGTTAATTCATCTCACAGAGTTACATCTTTCCCTTCAAGAAGCCTTTCGCTAAGGCTCTTCTGGTGGAATTGGCAAAGGGATATTTGGAAGCCCATAGAGGGCTCTGGTGAAAAAGGAAATATCTTTCCTTCAAAACTGGAAAGAAGCTTTCTGAGAAACTGCTCTGTGTTCTGTTAATTCATCTCACAGAGTTACATCTTTCCCTTCAAGAAGCCTTTCGCTAAGGCTGTTCTTGTGGAATTGGCAAAGGGATATTTGGAAGCCCATAGAGGGCTATGGTGAAAAAGGAAATATCTTCCATTCAAAACTGGAAAGAAGCTTTCTGAGAAACTGCTCTGTGTTCTGTTAATTCATCTCACAGAGTTACATCTTTCCCTTCAAGAAGCCTTTCGCTAAGGCTGTTCTTGTGGAATTGGCAAAGGGATATTTGGAAGCCCATAGAGGGCTATGGTGAAAAAGGAAATATCTTCCGTTCAAAACTGGAAAGAAGCTTTCTGAGAAACTGCTCTGTGTTCTGTTAATTCATCTCACAGAGTTACATCTTTCCCTTCCAGAAGCCTTTCGCTAAGGCTGTTCTTGTGGAATTGGCAAAGGGATATTTGGAAGCCCATAGAGGGCTATGGTGAAAAAGGAAATATCTTCCGTTCAAAACTGGAAAGAAGCTTTCTGAGAAACTGCTCTGTGTTCTGTTAATTCATCTCACAGAGTTACATCTTTCCCTTCAAGAAGCCTTTCGCTAAGTCTGTTCTTGTGGAATTGGCAAAGGGATATTTGGAAGCCCATAGAGGGCTATGGTGAAAAAGGAAATATCTTCCGTTCAAAACTGGAAAGAAGCTTTCTGAGAAACTGCTCTGTGTTCTGTTAATTCATCTCACAGAGTTACATCTTTCCCTTCAAGAAGCCTTTCGCTAAGGCTGTTCTTGTGGAATTGGCAAAGGGATATTTGGAAGCCCATAGAGGGCTATGGTGAAAAAGGAAATATCTTTCCTTCAAAACTGGAAAGAAGCTGTCTGAGAAACTGCTCTGTGTTCTGTTAATTCATCTCACAGAGTTACATCTTTCCCTTCAAGAAGCCTTTCGCTAAGGCTGTTGTTGTGGAATTGGCAAAGGGATATTTGGAAGCCCATAGAGGGCTATGGTGAAAAAGGAAATATCTTCCATTCAAAACTGGAAAGAAGCTTTCTGAGAAACTGCTCTGTGTTCTGTTAATTCATCTCACAGAGTTACATCTTTCCCTTCAAGAAGCCTTTAGCTAAGGCTTTTCTTGTGGAATTGGCAAAGGGATATTTGGAAGCCCATAGAGGGCTATGGTGAAAAAGGAAATATCTTCCGTTCAAAACTGGAAAGAAGCTTTCTGAGAAACTGCTCTGTGTTCCGTTAATTCATCTCACAGAGTTACATCTTTCCCTTCAAGAAGCCTTTCGCTAAGACTGTTCTTGTGGAATTGGCAAAGGGATATTTGGAAGCCCATAGAGGGCTATGGTGAAAAAGGAAATATCTTCCGTTCAAAACTGGAAAGAAGCTTTCTGAGAAACTGCTCTGTGTTCTGCTAATTCATCTCACAGAGTTACATCTTTCCCTTCAAGAAGCCTTTCTCTAAGGCTCTTCTGGTGGAATTGGCAAAGGGATATTTGGAAGCCCATAGAGGGCTCTGGTGAAAAAGGAAATATCTTTCCTTCAAAACTGGAAAGAAGCTTTCTGAGAAACTGCTCTGTGTTCTGTTCACTCATCTCACAGAGTTACATCTTTCCCTTCAAAAAGCCTTTCGCTAAGGCTGTTCTTGTGGAATTGGCAAAGGGATATTTGGAAGCCCATAGAGGGCTATGGTGAAAAAGAAAATATCTTCCGTTCAAAACTGGAAAGGAGCTTTCTGAGAAACTGCTCTGTGTTCTGTTAATTCATCTCACAGAGTTACATCTTTCCCTTCAAGAAGCCTTTCGCTAAGGCTGTTCTTGTGGAATTGGCAAAGGGATATTTGGAAGCCCATAGAGGGCTATGGTGAAAAAGGAAATATCTTCCGTTCAAAACTGGAAAGAAGATTTCTGAGAAACTGCTCTGTGTTCTGTTCATTCATCTCACAGAGTTACATCTTTCCCTTCAAGAAGCCTTTCGCTAAGGCTGTTCTTGTGGAATTGGCAAAGGGATACTTGGAAGCCCATAGAGGGCTACGGTGAAAAAGGAAATATCTTCCATTCAAAACTGGAAAGAAGCTTTCTGAGAAACTGCTCTGTGTTCTGTTCATTCATCTCACAGAGTTACATCTTTCCCTTCAAGAAGACTTTCGCTAAGGCTGTTCTCGTGGAATTGGCAAAGGGATATTTGGAAGCCCATAGAGGGCTATGGTGAAAAAGGAAATATCTTCCGTTCAAAACTGGAAAGAAGCTTTCTGAGAAACTGCTCTGTGTTCTGTGAATTCATCTCACAGAGTTACATCTCTCCCTTCAAGAAGTGTTTCGCTAAGGCTGTTCTTGGGGAATTGGCAAAGGGATATTTGGAAGCCCATAGAGGGCTATGGTGGAAAAGGAAATATCTTGCGTTCAAAACTGGAAAGAAGCTTTCTGAGAAACTGCTCTGTGTTCTGTTAATTCATCTCACAGAGTTACATCTTTCCCTTCAAGAAGCCTTTCGCTAAGGCTGTTCTTGTGGAATTGGCAAAGGGATATTTGGAAGCCCATAGAGGGCTATGGTGAAAAAGGAAATATCTTCCGTTCAAAACTGGAAAGAAGCTTTCTGAGAAACTGCTCTGTGTTCTGTTAATTCATCTCACAGAGTTACATCTTTCTCTTGAAGAAGTCTTTCGCTAAGGCTGTTCTTGTAGAATTGGCAAAGGGATATTTGGAAGCCCATAGAGGGCTATGGTGAAAAAGAAAATATCTTCCGTTCAAAACTGGAAAGAAGCTTTCTGAGAAACTGCTCTGTGTTCTGTTAATTCATCTCACAGAGTTACATCTTTCCCTTCAAGAAGCCTTTCGCTAAGGCTGTTCTTGTGGAATTGGCAAAGGGATATTTGGAAGCCCATAGAGGGCTATGGTGAAAAAGGAAATATCTTCCGTTCAAAACTGGAAAGAAGCTTTCTGAGAAACTGCTCTGTGTTCTGTTAATTCATCTCACAGAGTTACATCTTTCCCTTCAAGAAGCCTTTCGCTAAGGCTGTTCTTCTGGAATTGGCAAAGGGATATTTGGAAGCCCTTAGAGGGCTATGGTGAAAAAGGAAATATCTTCCGCTCAAAACTGGAAAGAAGCTTTCTGAGAAACTGCTCTGTGTTCTGTTAATTCATCTCACAGAGTTACATCTTTCCCTTCAAGAAGCCTTTCGCTAAGGCTGTTCTTGTGGAATTGGCAAAGGGATATTTGGAAGCCCATAGAGGGCTATGGTGAAAAAGGAAATATCTTCCGTTCAAAACTGGAAAGAAGTTTTCTTAGAAACTGCTCCGTGTTCTGTTAATTCATCTCACAGAGTTACATCTTTCCCTTCAAGAAGCCTTTCGCTAAGGCTGTTCTTGTACAATTGGCAAAGGGATATTTGGAAGCCCATAGAGGGCAATGGTGAAAAAGGAAATATCTTCCGTTTAAAACTGGAAAGAAGCTTTCTGAGAAACTGCTCTGTGTTCCGTTAATTCATCTCACAGAGTTACATCTTTCCCTTCAAGAAGCCTTTCGCTAAGGCTGTTCTTGTGGAATTGGCAAAGGGATATTTGGAAGCCCATAGAGGGCTATGGTGAAAAAGGAAATATCTTCCGTTCAAAACTGGAAAGAAGCTTTCTGAGAAACTGCTCTGTGTTCTGTTAATTCATCTCACAGAGTTACATCTTTCCCTTCAAGAAGCCTTTCGCTAAGGCTGTTCTTGTGGAATTGGCAAAGGGATATTTGGAAGCCCATAGAGGGCTCTGGTGAAAAAGGAAATATCTTTCCTTCAAAACTGGAAAGAAGCTTTCTGAGAAACTGCTCTGTGTTCTGTTAATTCATCTCACAGAGTTACATCTTTCCCTTCAAGAAGCCTTTCGCTAAGGCTGTTCTTGTGGAATTGGCAAAGGGATATTTGGAAGCCCATAGAGGGCTATGGTGAAAAAGGAAATATCTTCCGTTCAAAACTGGAAAGAAGCTTTCTGAGAAACTGCTCTGTGTTCTGTTAATTCATCTCACAGAGTTACATCTTTCCCTTCAAGAAGCCTTTCGCTAAGGCTGTTCTTGTGGAATTGGCAAAGGGATATTTGGAAGCCCATAGAGGGCTATGGTGAAAAAGGAAATATCTTCCGTTCAAAACTGGAAAGAAGCTTTCTGAGAAACTGCTCTGTGTTCTGTTAATTCATCTCACAGAGTTACATCTTTCCCTTCAAGAAGCCTTTCTCTAAGGCTCTTCTGGTGGAATTGGCAAAGGGATATTTGGAAGCCCATAGAGGGCTATGGTGAAAAAGGAAATATCTTTCCTTCAAAACTGGAAAGAAGCTTTCTGAGAAACTGCTCTGTGTTCTATTAATTCATCTCACAGAGTTACATCTTTCCCTTCAAGAAGCCTTTCGCTGAGGCTGTTCTTGTGGAATTGGCAAAGGGATATTTGGAAGCCCATAGAGGGCTATGGTGAAAAAGGAAATATCTTCCGTTCAAAACTGGAAAGAAGCTTTCTGAGAAACTGCTCTGTGTTCTGTTAATTCATCTCACAGAGTTACATCTTTCCCTTCAAGAAGCCTTTCGCTAAGGCTGTTCTTGTGGAATTGGCAAAGGGATATTTGGAAGCCCATAGAGGGCTATGGTGAAAAAGGAAATATCTTCCGTTCAAAACTGGAAAGAAGCTTTCTGAGAAACTGCTCTGTGTTCTGTTCATTCATCTCACAGAGTTACATCTTTCCCTTCAAGAAGCCTTTCGCTAAGGCTGTTCTTGTGGAATTGGCAAAGGGATATTTGGAAGCCCATAGAGGGCTATGGTGAAAAAGGAAATATCTTTCCTTCAAAACTGGAAAGAAGCTGTCTGAGAAACTGCTCTGTGTTCTGTTAATTCATCTCACAGAGTTACATCTTTCCCTTCAAGAAGCCTTTCGCTAAGGCTGTTGTTGTGGAATTGGCAAAGGGATATTTGGAAGCCCATAGAGGGCTATGGTGAAAAAGGAAATATCTTCCATTCAAAACTGGAAAGAAGCTTTCTGAGAAACTGCTCTGTGTTCTGTTAATTCATCTCACAGAGTTACATCTTTCCCTTCAAGAAGCCTTTAGCTAAGGCTTTTCTTGTGGAATTGGCAAAGGGATATTTGGAAGCCCATAGAGGGCTATGGTGAAAAAGGAAATATCTTCCGTTCAAAACTGGAAAGAAGCTTTCTGAGAAACTGCTCTGTGTTCCGTTAATTCATCTCACAGAGTTACATCTTTCCCTTCAAGAAGCCTTTCGCTAAGACTGTTCTTGTGGAATTGGCAAAGGGATATTTGGAAGCCCATAGAAGGCTCTGGTGAAAAAGGAAATATCTTTCCTTCAAAAGTGGAAAGAAGCTTTCTGAGAAACTGCTCTGTGTTCTGTTCATTCATCTCACAGAGTTACATCTTTCCCTTCAAAAAGCCTTTCGCTAAGGCTGTTCTTGTGGAATTGGCAAAGGGATATTTGGAAGCCCATAGAGGGCTATGGTGAAAAAGAAAATATCTTCCGTTCAAAACTGGAAAGGAGCTTTCTGAGAAACTGCTCTGTGTTCTGTTAATTCATCTCACAGAGTTACATCTTTCCCTTCAAGAAGCCTTTCGCTAAGGCTGTTCTTGTGGAATTGGCAAAGGGATATTTGGAAGCCCATAGAGGGCTATGGTGAAAAAGGAAATATCTTCCGTTCAAAACTGGAAAGAAGCTTTCTGAGAAACTGCTCTGTGTTCTGTTAATTCATCTCACAGAGTTACATCTTTCCCTTCAAGAAGCCTTTCGCTAAGGCTGTTTTTGTGGAATTGGCAAAGGGATACTTGGAAGCCCATAGAGGGCTATGGTGAAAAAGGAAATATCTTCCATTCAAAACTGGAAAGAAGCTTTCTGAGAAACTGCTCTGTGTTCTGTTCATTCATCTCACAGAGTTACATCTTTCCCTTCAAGAAGACTTTCGCTAAGGCTGTTCTTGTGGAATTGGCAAAGGGATATTTGGAAGCCCATAGAGGGCTATGGTGAAAAAGGAAATATCTTCCGTTCAAAACTGGAAAGAAGCTTTCTGAGAAACTGCTCTGTGTTCTGTGAATTCATCTCACACAGTTACATCTCTCCCTTCAAGAAGTGTTTCGCTAAGGCTGTTCTTGGGGAATTGGCAAAGGGATATTTGGAAGCCCATAGAGGGCTATGGTGAAAAAGGAAATATCTTCCGTTCAAAACTGGAAAGAAGCTTTCTGAGAAACTGCTCTGTGTTCTGTTAATTCATCTCACAGAGTTACATCTTCCCCTTCAAGAAGCCTTTCGCTAAGGCTGTTCTTGTGGAATTGGCAAAGGGATATTTGGAAGCCCATAGAGGGCTATGGTGAAAAAGGAAATATCTTCCGTTCAAAACTGGAAAGAAGCTTTCTGAGAAACTGCTCTGTGTTCTGTTAATTCATCTCACAGAGTTACATCTTTCCCTTCAAGAAACCTTTCGCTAAGGCTGTTCTTGTGGAATTGGCAAAGGGATATTTGGAAGCCCATAGAGGGCTATGGTGAAAAAGGAAATATCTTCCGTTCAAAACTGGAAAGAAGCTTTCTGAGAAACTGCTCTGTGTTCTGTTAATTCATCTCACAGAGTTACATCTTTCCCTTCAAGAAGCCTTTCGCTAAGGCTGTTCTTGTGGAATTGGCAAAGGGATATTTGGAAGCCCTTAGAGGGCTCTGGTGAAAAAGGAAATATCTTTCCTTCAAAACTGGAAAGAAGCTTTCTGAGAAACTGCTCTGTGTTCTGTTAATTCATCTCACAGAGTTACATCTTTCCCTTCAAGAAGCCTTTCGCTAAGGCTGTTCTTGTGGAATTGGCAAAGGGATATTTGGAAGCCCATAGAGGGCTATGGTGAAAAAGAAAATATCTTCCGTTCAAAACTGGAAAGGAGCTTTCTGAGAAACTGCTCTGTGTTCTGTTAATTCATCTCAAAGAGTTACATCTTTCCCTTCAAGAAGCCTTTCGCTAAGGCTGTTCTTGTGGAATTGGCAAAGGGATATTTGGAAGCCCATAGAGGGCTATGGTGAAAAAGGAAATATCTTCCGTTCAAAACTGGAAAGAAGCTTTCTGAGAAACTGCTCTGTGTTCTGTTCATTCATCTCACAGAGTTACATCTTTCCCTTCAAGAAGCCTTTCGCTAAGGCTGTTCTTGTGGAATTGGCAAAGGGATATTTGGAAGCCCATTGAGGGCTATGGTGAAAAAGGAAATATCTTCCATTCAAAACTGGAAAGAAGCTTTCTGAGAAACTGCTCTGTGTTCTGTTAATTCATCTCACAGAGTTACATCTTTCCCTTCAAGAAGCCTTTCTCTAATGCTGTTCTTGTGGAATTGGCAAAGGGATATTTGGAAGCCCATAGAGGGCTATGGTGAAAAAGGAAATATCTTCCGTTCAAAACTGGAAAGAAGCTCTCTGAGAAACTGCTCTGTGTTCTGTTAATTCATCTCACAGAGTTACATCTTTCCCTTCAAGAAGCCTTTCGCTAAGGCTGTTCTTGTGGAATTGGCAAAGGGATATTTGGAAGCCCATAGAGGGCTATGGTGAAAAAGGAAATATCTTCCGTTCAAAACTGGAAAGAAGCTTTCTGAGAAACTGCTCTGTGTTCTGTGAATTCATCTCACAGAGTTACATCTTTCCCTTCAAGATGCCTTTCGCTAAGGCTGTTCTTGTGGAATTGGCAAAGGGATATTTGGAAGCCCATAGAGGGCTATGGTGAAAAAGGAAATATCTTCCGTTCAAAACTGGAAAGAAGCTTTCTGAGAAACTGCTCTGTGTTCTGTTAATTCATCTCACAGAGTTACATCTTTCCCTTCAAGAAGTCTTTCGCTAAGGCTGTTCTTGTAGAATTGGCAAAGGGATATTTGGAAGCCCATAGAGGGCTATGGTGAAAAAGGAAATATCTTCCGTTCAAAACGGGAAAGAAGCTTTCTGAGAAACTGCTCTGTGTTCTGTTAATTCATCTCACAGAGTTACATCTTTCCATTCAAGAAGCCTTTCGCTAAGGCTCTTCTGGTGGAATTGGCAAAGGGATATTTGGAAGCCCATAGAGGGCTCTGGTGAAAAAGGAAATATCTTTCCTTCAAAACTGGAAAGAAGCTTTCTGAGAAACTGCTCTGTGTTCTGTTAATTCATCTCACAGAGTTACATCTTTCCCTTCAAGAAGCCTTTCGCTAAGGCTGTTCTTGTGGAATTGGCAAAGGGATATTTGGAAGCCCATAGAGGGCTATGGTGAAAAAGGAAATATCTTCCGTTCAAAACTGGAAAGAAGCTTTCTGAGAAACAGCTCTGTGTTCTGTTAATTCATCTCACAGAGTTACATCTTTCCCTTCAAGAAGTGTTTCGCTAAGGCTGTTCTTGGGGAATTGGCAAAGGGATATTTGGAAGCCCATAGAGGGCTATGGTGAAAAAGGAAATATCTTCCGTTCAAAACTGGAAAGAAGCTTTCTGAGAAACTGCTCTGTGTTCTGTGAATTCATCTCACAGAGTTACATGTTTCCCTTCAAGAAGCCTTTCGCTAAGGCTGTTCTTGTGGAATTGGCAAAGGGATATTTGGAAGCCCATAGAGGGCTATGGTGAAAAAGGAAATATCTTCCGTTCCAAACTGGAAAGAAGCTTTCTGAGAAACTGCTCTGTGTTCTGTTAATTCATCTCACAGAGTTACATCTTTCCCTTCAAGAAATCTTTCGCTAAGGCTGTTCTTGTAGAATTGGCAAAGGGATATTTGCAAGCCCATAGAGGGCTATGGTGAAAAAGGAACTATCTTCCGTTCAAAACTGGAAAGAAGCTTTCTGAGAAACTGCTCAGTGTTCTGTTAATTCATCTCACAGAGTTACATCTTTCCATTCAAGAAGCCTTTCGCTAAGGCTCTTCTGGTGGAATTGGCAAAGGGATATTTGGAAGCCCATAGAGGGCTCTGGTGAAAAAGGAAATATCTTTCCTTCAAAACTAGAAAGAAGCTTTCTGAGAAACTGCTCTGTGTTCTGTTAATTCATCTCACAGAGTTACATCTTTCCCTTCAAGAAGCCTTTCGCTAAGGCTGTTCTTGTGGAATTGGCAAAGGTATATTTGGAAACCCATAGAGGGCTATGGTGAAAAAGAAAATATCTTCCGTTCAAAACTGGAAAGAAGCTTTCTGAGAAACTGCTCTGTGTTCTGTTAATTCATCTCACAGAGTTACATCTTTCCCTTCAAGAAGCCTTTATCTAAGGCTGTTCTTGTGGAATTGGCAAAGGGATATTTGGAAGCCCATAGAGGGCTATGGTGAAAAAGGAAATATCTTCCGTTCAAAACTGGAAAGAAGCTTTCTGAGAAACTGCTCTGTGTTCTGTTAATTCATCTCACAGAGTTACATCTTTCCCTTCAAGAAGCCTTTCGCTAAGGCTGTTCTTGTGGAATTGGCAAAGGGATATTTGGAAGCCCATAGAGGGCTATGGTGAAAAAGGAAATATCTTCCGTTCAAAACTGGAAGGAAGCTTTCTGAGAAACTGCTCTGTGTTCTGTTAATTCATCTCACAGAGTTACATCTTTCCCTTCCAGAAGCCTTTCGCTAAGGCTGTTCTTGTGGAATTGGCAAAGGGATATTTGGAAGCCCATAGAGGGCTATGGTGAGAAAGGAAATATCTTCCGTTCAAAACTGAAAAGAAGCTTTCTGAGAAACTGCTCTGTGTTCTGTTAATTCATCTCACAGAGTTACATCTTTCCCTTCAAGAAGTCTTTCGCTAAGGCTGTTCTTGTAGAATTGGCAAAGGGATATTTGGAAGCCCATAGAGGGCTATGGTGAAAAAGGAAATATCTTCCGTTCAAAACTGGAAAGAAGCTTTCTGAGAAACTGCTCTGTGTTCTGTTAATTCATCTCACAGAGTTACATCTTTCCCTTCAAGAAACCTTTCGCTAAGGCTGTTCTTGTGGAATTGGCAAAGGGATATTTGGAAGCCCATAGAGGGCGATGGTGAAAAAGGAAATATCTTCCGTTCAAAACTGGAAAGAAGCTTTCTGAGAAACTGCTCTGTGTTCTGTTCATTCATCTCACAGAGTTACATCTTTCCCTTCAAGAAGCCTTTCGCTAAGGCTGTTCTTGTGGAATTGGCAAAGGGATATTTGGAAGCCCATAGAGGGCTATGGTGAAAAAGGAAATATCTTCCATTCAAAACTGGAAAGAAGCTTTCTGAGAAACTGCTCTGTGTTCTGTTAATTCATCTCACAGAGTTACATATTTCCCTTCAAGAAGCCTTTCTCTAATGCTGTTCTTGTGGAATTGGCAAAGGGATATTTGGAAGCCCATAGAGGGCTATGGTGAAAAAGGAAATATCTTCCGTTCAAAACTGGAAAGAAGCTCTCTGAGAAACTGCTGTGTGTTCTGTTAATTCATCTCACAGAGTTACATCTTTCCCTTCAAGAAGCCTTTCGCTAAGGCTGTTCTTGTGGAATTGGCAAAGGGATATTTGGAAGCCCATAGAGGGCTATGGTGAAAAAGGAAATATCTTCCGTTCAAAACTGGAAAGAAGCTTTCTGAGAAACTGCTCTGTGTTCTGTGAATTCATCTCACAGAGTTACATCTTTCCCTTCAAGATGCCTTTCGCTAAGGCTGTTCTTGTGGAATTGGCAAAGGGATATTTGGAAGCCCATAGAGGGCTATGGTGAAAAAGGAAATATCTTCCGTTCAAAACTGGAAAGAAGCTTTCTGAGAAACTGCTCTGTGTTCTGTTAATTCATCTCACAGAGTTACATCTTTCCCTTCAAGAAGTCTTTCGCTTAGGCTGTTCTTGTAGAATTGGCAAAGGGATATTTGGAAGCCCATAGAGGGCTATGTTGAAAAAGGAAATATCTTCCGTTCAAAACGGGAAAGAAGCTTTCTGAGAAACTGCTCTGTGTTCTGTTAATTCATCTCACAGAGTTACATCTTTCCATTCAAGAAGCCTTTCGCTAAGGCTCTTCTGGTGGAATTGGCAAAGGGATATTTGGAAGCCCATAGAGGGCTCTGGTGAAAAAGGAAATATCTTTCCTTCAAAACTGGAAAGAAGCTTTCTGAGAAACTGCTCTGTGTTCTGTTAATTCATCTCACAGAGTTACATCTTTCCCTTCAAGAAGCCTTTCGCTAAGGCTGTTCTTGTGGAATTGGCAAAGGGATATTTGGAAGCCCATAGAGGGCTATGGTGAAAAAGGAAATATCTTCCGTTCAAAACTGGAAAGAAGCTTTCTGAGAAACTGCTCTGTGTTCTGTTAATTCATCTCACAGAGTTACATCTTTCCCTTCAAGAAGACTTTCGCTAAGGCTGTTCTTGTGGAATTGGCAAAGGGATATTTGGAAGCCCATAGAGGGCTATGGTGAAAAAGGAAATATCTTCCGTTCAAAACTGGAAAGAAGCTTTCTGAGAAACTGCTCTGTGTTCTGTTAATTCATCTCACAGAGTTACATCTTTCCCTTCAAGAAGCCTTTCGCTAAGGCTGTTCTTGTGGAATTGGCAAAGTAATATTTGGAAGCCCATAGAGGGCTATGGTGAAAAAGGAAATATCTTCCGTTCAAAACTGGAAAGAAGCTTTCTGAGAAACTGCTCTGTGTTCTGTTAATTCATCTCACAGAGTTACATCTTTCCCTTCAAGAAGCCTTTCGCTAAGGCTGTTCTTGTGGAATTGGCAAAGGGATATTTGGAAGCCCATAGAGGGCTATGGTGAAAAAGGAAATATCTTCCGTTCAAAACTGGAAAGAAGCTTTCTGAGAAACTGCTCTGTGTTCTGTTAATTCATCTCACAGAGTTACATCTTTCCCTTCAAGAAGACTTTCGCTAAGGCTGTTCTTCTGGAATTGGCAAAGGGATATTTGGAAGCCCTTAGAGGGCTATGGTGAAAAAGGAAATATCTTCCGCTCAAAACTGGAAAGAAGCTTTCTGAGAAACTGCTCTGTGTTCTGTTAATTCATCTCACAGAGTTACATCTTTCCCTTCAAGAAGCCTTTCGCTAAGGCTGTTCTTGTGGAATTGGCAAAGGGATATTTGGAAGCCCATAGAGGGCTATGGTGAAAAAGGAAATATCTTCCGTTCAAAACTGGAAAGAAGCTTTCTGAGAAACTGCTCCGTGTTCTGTTAATTCATCTCACAGAGTTACATCTTTCCCTTCAAGAAGCCTTTCGCTAAGGCTGTTCTTGTACAATTGGCAAAGGGATATTTGGAAGCCCATAGAGGGCTATGGTGAAAAAGGAAATATCTTCCGTTTAAAACTGGAAAGAAGCTTTCTGAGAAACTGCTCTGTGTTCCGTTAATTCATCTCACAGAGTTACATCTTTCCCTTCAAGAAGCCTTTCCCTAAGGCTGTTCTTGTGGAATTGGCAAAGGGATATTTGGAAGCCCATAGAGGGCTATGGTGAAAAAGGAAATATCTTCCGTTCAAAACTGGAAAGAAGCTTTCTGAGAAACTGCTCTGTGTTCTGTTAATTCATCTCACAGAGTTACATCTTTCCCTTCAAGAAGCCTTTCGCTAAGGCTGTTCTTGTGGAATTGGCAAAGGGATATTTGGAAGCCCATAGAGGGCTCTGGTGAAAAAGGAAATATCTTTCCTTCAAAACTGGAAAGAAGCTTTCTGAGAAACTGCTCTGTGTTCTGTTAATTCATCTCACAGTGTTACATCTTTCCCTTCAAGAAGCCTTTCGCTAAGGCTGTTCTTGTGGAATTGGCAAAGGGATATTTGGAAGCCCATAGAGGGCTATGGTGAAAAAGGAAATATCTTCCGTTCAAAACTGGAAAGAAGCTTTCTGAGAAACTGCTCTGTGTTCTGTTAATTCATCTCACAGAGTTACATCTTTCCCTTCAAGAAGCCTTTCGCTAAGGCTGTTCTTGTGGAATTGGCAAAGGGATATTTGGAAGCCCATAGAGGGCGATGGTGAAAAAGGAAATATCTTCCGTTCAAAACTGGAAAGAAGCTTTCTGAGAAACTGCTCTGTGTTCTGTTAATTCATCTCACAGAGTTACATCTTTCCCTTCAAGAAGCCTTTCGCTAAGGCTGTTCTTGTGGAATTGGCAAAGGGATATTTGGATGCCCATAGAGGGCTATGGTGAAAAAGGAAATATCTTCCGTTCAAAACTGGAAAGAAGCTTTCTGAGAAACTGCTCTGTGTTCTGTTAATTCATCTCACAGAGTTACATCTTTCCCTTCAAGAAGCCTTTCGCTAAGGCTGTTCTTGTGAAATTGGCAAAGGGATATTTGGAAGCCCATAGAGGGCTATGGTGAAAAAGGAAATATCTTCCGTTCAAAACTGGAAAGAAGCTTTCTGAGAAACTGCTCTGTGTTCTGTTAATTCATCTCACAGAGTTACATCTTTCCCTTCAAGAAATCTTTCGCTAAGGCTGTTCTTGTAGAATTGGCAAAGGGATATTTGCAAGCCCATAGAGGGCTATGGTGAAAAAGGAACTATCTTCCGTTCAAAACTGGAAAGAAGCTTTCTGAGAAACTGCTCAGTGTTCTGTTAATTCATCTCACAGAGTTACATCTTTCCATTCAAGAAGCCTTTCGCTAAGGCTCTTCAGGTGGAATTGGCAAAGGGATATTTGGAAGCCCATAGAGGGCTCTGGTGAAAAAGGAAATATCTTTCCTTCAAAACTGGAAAGAAGCTTTCTGAGAAACTGCTCTGTGTTCTGTTAATTCATCTCACAGAGTTACATCTTTCCCTTCAAGAAGCCTTTCGCTAAGGCTGTTCTTGTGGAATTGGCAAAGGGATATTTGGAAACCCATAGAGGGCTATGGTGAAAAAGAAAATATCTTCCGTTCAAAACTGGAAAGAAGCTTTCTGAGAAACTGCTCTGTGTTCTGTTAATTCATCTCACAGAGTTACATCTTTCCCTTCAAGAAGCCTTTATCTGAGGCTGTTCTTGTGGAATTGGCAAAGGGATATTTGGAAGCCCATAGAGGGCTATGGTGAAAAAGGAAATATCTTCCGTTCAAAACTGGAAAGAAGCTCTCTGAGAAACTGCTCTGTGTTCTGTTAATTCATCTCACAGAGTTACATCTTTCCCTTCAAGAAGCCTTTCGCTAAGGCTGTTCTTGTGGAATTGGCAAAGGGATATTTGGAAGCCCATAGAGGGCTATGGTGAAAAAGGAAATGTCTTCCGTTCAAAACTGGAAAGAAGCTTTCTGAGAAACTGCTCTGTGTTCTGTTAATTCATCTCACAGAGTTACATCTTTCCCTTCAAGAAGTCTTTCGCTAAGGCTGTTCTTGTAGAATTGGCAAAGGGATATTTGGAAGCCCATAGAGGGCTATGGTGAAAAAGGAAATATTTTCCGTTCAAAACTGGAAAGAAGCTTTCTGAGAAACTGCTCTGTGTTCTGTTAATTCATCTCACAGTGTTACATCTTTCCCTTCAAGAAGCCTTTCGCTAAGGCTGTTCTTGTGGAATTGGCAAAGGGATATTTGGAAGCCCATAGAGGGCTATGGTGAAAAAGGAAATATCTTCCGTTCAAAACTGGAAAGAAGCTTTCTGAGAAACTGCTCTGTGTTCTGTTAATTCATCTCACAGAGTTACATCTTTCCCTTCAAGAAGCCTTTCGCTAAGGCTGTTCTTGTGGAATTGGCAAAGGGATATTTGGAAGCCCATAGAGGGCTATGGTTAAAAAGGAAATATCTTCCGTTCAAAACTGGAAAGAAGCTTTCTGAGAAACTGCTCTGTGTTCTGTTAATTCATCTCACAGAGTTACATCTTTCCCTTCAAGAAGCCTTTCGCTAAGGCTGTTCTTGTGGAATTGGCAAAGGGATATTTGGAAGCCCATAGAGGGCTATGGTGAAAAAGGAAATATCTTCCGTTCAAAACTGGAAAGAATCTTTCTGAGAAACTGCTCTGTGTTCTGTTAATTCATCTCACAGAGTTACATCTTTCCCTTCAAGAAGTGTTGCGCTAAGGCTGTTCTTGGGGAATTGGCAAAGGGATATTTGGAAGCCTATAGAGGGCTATGGTGAAAAAGGAAATATCTTCCGTTCAAAACTGGAAAGAAGCTTTCTGAGAAACTGCTCTGTGTTCTGTGAATTCATCTCACAGACTTACATCTTTCCCTTCAAGAGGCCTTTCGCTAAGGCTGTTCTTGTGGAATTGGCAAAGGGATATTTGGAAGCCCATAGAGGGCTATGGTGAAAAAGGAAATATCTTCCGTTCAAAACTGGAAAGAAGCTTTCTGAGAAACTGCTCTGTGTTCTGTTAATTCATCTCACAGAGTTACATCTTTCCATTCAAGAAGCCTTTCGCTAAGGCTCTTCTGGTGGAATTGGCAAAGGGATATTTGGAAGCCCATAGAGGGCTCTGGTGAAAAAGGAAATATCTTTCCTTCAAAACTGGAAAGAAGCTTTCTGAGAAACTGCTCTGTGTTCTGTTAATTCATCTCACAGAGTTACATCTTTCCCTTCAAGAAGCCTTTCGCTAAGGCTGTTCTTGTGGAATTGGCAAAGGGATATTTGGAAGCCCATAGAGGGCTTTGGTGAAAAAGAAAATATCTTCCGTTCAAAACTGGAAAGGAGCTTTCTGAGAAACTGCTCTGTGTTCTGTTAATTCATCTCACAGAGTTACATCTTTCCCTTCAAGAAGCCTTTCGCTAAGGCTGTTCTTGTGGAATTGGCAAAGGGATATTTGGAAGCCCATAGAGGGCTATGGTGAAAAAGGAAATATCTTCCGTTCAAAACTGGAAAGAAGCTTCCTGAGAAACTGCTCTGTGTTCTGTTAATTCATCTCACAGAGTTACATCTTTCCCTTCAAGAAGCCTTTCGCTAAGGCTGTTCTTGTGGAATTGGCAAAGGGATATTTGGAAGCCCATAGAGGGCTATGGTGAAAAAGGAAATATCTTCCATTCAAAACTGGAAAGAAGCTTTCTGAGAAACTGCTCTGTGTTCTGTTAATTCATCTCACAGAGTTACATCTTTCCCTTCAAGAAGCCTTTCTCTAAGGCTGTTCTTGTGGAATTGGCAAAGGGATATTTGTAAGCCCATAGAGGGCTATGGTGAAAAAGGAAATATCTTCCGTTCAAAACTGGAAAGAAGCTTTCTGAGAAACTGCTCTGTGTTCTGTTAATTCATCTCACAGAGTTACATCTTTCCCTTCAAGAAGCCTTTCGCTAAGGCTGTTCTTGTGGAATTGGCAAAGGGATATTTGGAAGCCCATAGAGGGCTATGGTGAAAAAGGAAATATCTTCCGTTCAAAACTGGAAAGAAGCTTTCTGAGAAACTGCTCTGTGTTCTGTTAATTCATCTCACAGAGTTACATCTTTCCCTTCAAAAAGCCTTTCGCTAAGGCTGTTCTTGTGGAATAGGCAAAGGGATATTTGGAAGCCCATAGAGGGCTATGGTGAAAAAGGAAATATCTTCCGTTCAAAACTGGAAAGAAGCTTTCTGAGAAACTGCTCTGTGTTCTGTTAATTCATCTCACAGAGTTACATCTTTCTCTTCAAGAAGCCTTTCGCTAAGGCTGTTCTTGTGGAATTGGCAAAGGGATATTTGGAAGCCCATAGAGGGCTATGGTGAAAAAGGAAATATCTTCCGTTCAAAACTGGAAAGAATCTTTCTGAGAAACTGCTCTGTGTTCTGTTAATTCATCTCACAGAGTTACATCTTTCCCTTCAAGAAGTGTTGCGCTAAGGCTGTTCTTGGGGAATTGGCAAAGGGATATTTGGAAGCCTATAGAGGGCTATGGTGAAAAAGGAAATATCTTCCGTTCAAAACTGGAAAGAAGCTTTCTGAGAAACTGCTCTGTGTTCTGTGAATTCTTCTCACAGACTTACATCTTTCCCTTCAAGAAGCCTTTCGCTAAGGCTGTTCTTGTGGAATTGGCAAAGGGATATTTGGAAGCCCATAGAGGGCTATGGTGAAAAAGTAAATATCTTCCGTTCCAAACTGTAAAGAAGCTTTCTGAGAAACTGCTCTGTGTTCTGCTAATTCATCTCACAGAGTTACATCTTTCCCTTCAAGAAGCCTTTCGCTAAGGCTGTTCTTGTGGAATTGGCAAAGGGATATTTGGAAGCCCGTAGAGGGCTATGGTGAAAAAGGAAATATCTTCCGTTCAAAACTGGAAAGAAGCTTTCTGAGAAACTGCTCTGTGTTCTGTTCATTCATCTCACAGAGTTACATCTTTCCCTTCAAGAAGCCTTTCGCTAAGGCTGTTCTTGTGGAATTGGCAAAGGGATATTTGGAAGCCCATAGAGGGCTATGGTGAAAAAGGAAATATCTTCCGTTCAAAACTGGAAAGAAGCTTTCTGAGAAACTGCTCTGTGTTCTGTTAATTCATCTCACAGAGTTACATCTTTCCCTTCAAGAAGCCTTTCGCTAAGGCTGTTCTTGTGGAATTGGCAAAGGGATATTTGGAAGCCCATAGAGGGCTATGGTGAAAAAGGAAATATCTTCCGTTCAAAACTGGAAAGAAGCTTTCTGAGAAACTGCTCTGTGTTCTGTTAATTCATCTCACAGAGTTACATCTTTCCCTTCAAGAAGCCTTTCGCTAAGGCTGTTCTTGTGGAATTGGCAAAGGGATATTTGGAAGCCCATAGAGGGCTATGGTGAAAAAGCAAATATCTTCCGTTCAAAACTGGAAAGAAGCTTTCTGAGAAACTGCTCTGTGTTCTGTTAATTCATCTCACAGAGTTACATCTTTCCCTTCAAGAAGCCTTTCGCTAAGGCTGTTCTTGTGGAATTGGCAAAGGGATATTTGGAAGCCCATAGAGGGCTATGGTGAAAAAGGAAATATCTTCCGTTCAAAACTGGAAAGAAGCTTTCTGAGAAACTGCTCTGTGTTCTGTTAATTCATCTCACAGAGTTACATCTTTCCCTTCAAGAAGTGTTTCGCTAAGGCTGTTCTTGGCTAATTGGCAAAGGGATATTTGGAAGCCCATAGAGGGCTATGGTGAGAAAGGAAATATCTTCCGTTCAAAACTGGAAAGAAGCTTTCTGAGAAACTGCTCTGTGTTCTGTGAATTCATCTCACAGAGTTACATCTTTCCCTTCAAGAAGCCTTTCGCTAAGGCTGTTCTTGTGGAATTGGCAAAGGGATATTTGGAAGCCCATAGAGGGCTATGGTGAAAAAGTAAATATCTTCCGTTCCAAACTGGAAAGAAGCTTTCTGAGAAACTGCTCTGTGTTCTGTTAATTCATCTCACAGAGTTACATCTTTCCCTTCAAGAAGCCTTTCGCTAAGGCTGTTCTTGTGGAATTGGCAAAGGGACATTTGGAAGCCCATAGAGGGCTATGGTGAAAAAGGAAATATCTTCCGTTCAAAACTGGAAAGAAGCTTTCTGAGAAACTGCTCTGTGTTCTGTTAATTCATCTCACAGAGTTACATCTTTCCCTTCAAGAAGCCTTTCGCTAAGGCTGTTCTTGTGAAATTGGCAAAGGGATATTTGGAAGCGCATAGAGGGCTATGGTGAAAAAGGAAATATCTTCCGTTCAAAACTGGAAAGAAGCTTTCTGAGAAACTGCTCTGTGTTCTGTTAATTCATCTCACAGAGTTACATCTTTCCTTCAAGAAGTCTTTCGCTAAGGCTGTTCTTGTAGAATTGGCAAAGGGATATTTGGAAGCCCATAGAGGGCTATGGTGAAAAAGGAAATATCTTCCGTTCAAAACTGGAAAGAAGCTTTCTGAGAAACTGCTCAGTGTTCTGTTAATTCATCTCACAGAGTTACATCTTTCCCTTCAAGAAGCCTTTCGCTAAGGCTGTTCTTGTGGAATTGGCAAAGGGATATTTGGAAGCCCATAGAGGGCTATGGTGAAAAAGGAAATATCTTCCGTTCAAAACTGGAAAGAAGCTTTCTGAGAAACTGCTCTGTGTTCTGTTAATTCATCTCACAGAGTTACATCTTTCCCTTCAAGAAGTGTTTCGCTAAGGCTGTTCTTGGGGAATTGGCAAAGGGATATTTGGAAGCCCATAGAGGGCTATGGTGAAAAAGGAAATATCTTCCGTTCAAAACTGGAAAGAAGCTTTCTGAGAAACTTCTCTGTGTTCTGTGAATTCATCTCACAGAGTTACATCTTTCCCTTCAAGATGCCTTTCGCTAAGGCTGTTCTTGTGGAATTGGCAAAGGGATATTTGGAAGCCCATAGAGGGCTATGGTGAAAAAGGAAATATCTTCCGTTCAAAACTGGAAAGAAGCTTTCTGAGAAACTGCTCTGTGTTCTGTTAATTCATCTCACAGAGTTACATCTTTCCCTTCAAGAAGTCTTTCGCTAAGGCTGTTCTTGTAGAATTGGCAAAGGGATATTTGGAAGCCCATAGAGGGCTATGGTGAAAAAGGAAATATCTTCCGTTCAAAACGGGAAAGAAGCTTTCTGAGAAACTGCTCTGTGTTCTGTTAATTCATCTCACAGAGTTACATCTTTCCATTCAAGAAGCCTTTCGCTAAGGCTCTTCTGGTGGAATTGGCAAAGGGATATTTGGAAGCCCATAGAGGGCTCTGGTGAAAAAGGAAATATCTTTCCTTCAAAACTGGAAAGAAGCTTTCTGAGAAACTGCTCTGTGTTCTGTTAATTCATCTCACAGAGTTACATCTTTCCCTTCAAGAAGCCTTTCGCTAAGGCTGTTCTTGTGGAATTGGCAAAGGGATATTTGGAAGCCCATAGAGGGCTATGGTGAAAAAGAAAATATCTTCCGTTCAAAACTGGAAAGGAGCTTTCTGAGAAACTGCTCTGTGTTCTGTTAATTCATCTCACAGAGTTACATCTTTCCCTTCAAGAAGCCTTTCGCTAAGGCTGTTCTTGTGGAATTGGCAAAGGGATATTTGGAAGCCCATAGAGGGCTATGGTGAAAAAGGAAATATCTTCCGTTCAAAACTGGAAAGAAGCTTTCTGAGAAACTGCTCTGTGTTCTGTTAATTCATCTCACAGAGTTACATCTTTCCCTTCAAGAAGCCTTTCGCTAAGGCTGTTCTTGTGGAATTGGCAAAGGGATATTTGGAAGCCCATAGAGGGCTATGGTGAAAAAGGAAATATCTTCCATTCAAAACTGGAAAGAAGCTTTCTGAGAAACTGCTCTGTGTTCTGTTAATTCATCTCACAGAGTTACATATTTCCCTTCAAGAAGCCTTTCTCTAAGGCTGTTCTTGTGGAATTGGCAAAGGGATATTTGGAAGCCCATAGAGGGCTCTGGTGAAAAAGGAAATATCTTCCGTTCAAAACTGGAAAGAAGCTTTCTGAGAAACTGCTCTGTGTTCTGTTAATTCATCTCACAGAGTTACATCTTTCCCTTCAAGAAGCCTTTCGCTAAGGCTGTTCTTGTGGAATTGGCAAAGGGATATTTGGAAGCCCATAGAGGGCTTTGGTGAAAAAGAAAATATCTTCCGTTCAAAACTTGAAAGGAGCTTTCTGAGAAACTGCTCTGTGTTCTGTTAATTCATCTCACAGAGTTACATCTTTCCCTTCAAGAAGCCTTTCGCTAAGGCTGTTCTTGTGGAATTGGCAAAGGGATATTTGGAAGCCCATAGAGGGCTATGGTGAAAAAGGAAATATCTTCCGTTCAAAACTGGAAAGAAGCTTTCTGAGAAACTGCTCTGTGTTCTGTTAATTCATCTCACAGAGTTACATATTTCCCTTCAAGAAGCCTTTCTCTAAGGCTGTTCTTGTGGAATTGGCAAAGGGATATTTGGAAGCCCATAGAGGGCTATGGTGAAAAAGGAAATATCTTCCATTCAAAACTGGAAAGAAGCTTTCTGAGAAACTGCTCTGTGGTCTGTTAATTCATCTCACAGAGTTACATATTTCCCTTCAAGAAGCCTTTCTCTAAGGCTGTTCTTGTGGAATTGGCAAAGGGATATTTGGAAGCCCATAGAGGGCTGTGGTGAAAAAGGAAATATCTTCCGTTCAAAACTGGAAAGAAGCTTTCTGAGAAACTGCTCTGTGTTCTGTTAATTCATCTCACAGAGTTACATCTTTCCCTTCAAGAAGCCTTTCGCTAAGGCTGTTCTTGTGGAATTGGCAAAGGGATATTTGGAAGCCCATAGAGGGCTATGGTGAAAAAGGAAATATCTTCCGTTCAAAACTGGAAAGAAGCTTTCTGAGAAACTGCTCTGTGTTCTGTTAATTCATCTCACAGAGTTACATCTTTCCCTTCAAGAAGCCTTTCGCTAAGGCTGTTCTTGTGGAATTGGCAAAGGGATATTTGGAAGCCCATAGAGGGCTATGGTGAAAAAGGAAATATCTTCCGTTCAAAACTGGAAAGAAGCTTTCTGAGAAACTGCTCTGTGTTCTGTTAATTCATCTCACAGAGTTACATCTTTCCCTTCAAGAAGCCTTTCGCTAAGGCTGTTCTTGTGGAATTGGCAAAGGGATATTTGGAAGCCCATAGAGGGCTATGGTGAAAAAGCAAATATCTTCCGTTCAAAACTGGAAAGAAGCTTTCTGAGAAACTGCTCTGTGTTCTGTTAATTCATCTCACAGAGTTACATCTTTCCCTTCAAGAAGCCTTTCGCTAAGGCTGTTCTTGTGGAATTGGCAAAGGGATATTTGGAAGCCCATAGAGGGCTATGGTGAAAAAGGAAATATCTTCCGTTCAAAACTGGAAAGAAGCTTTCTGAGAAACTGCTCTGTGTTCTGTTAATTCATCTCACAGAGTTACATCTTTCCCTTCAAGAAGTGTTTCGCTAAGGCTGTTCTTGGGGAATTGGCAAAGGGATATTTGGAAGCCCATAGAGGGCTATGGTGAGAAAGGAAATATCTTCCGTTCAAAACTGGAAAGAAGCTTTCTGAGAAACTGCTCTGTGTTCTGTGAATTCACCTCACAGAGTTACATCTTTCCCTTCAAGAAGCCTTTCGCTAAGGCTGTTCTTGTGGAATTGGCAAAGGGATATTTGGAAGCCCATAGAGGGCTATGGTGAAAAAGTAAATATCTTCCGTTCCAAACTGGAAAGAAGCTTTCTGAGAAACTGCTCAGTGTTCTGTTAATTCATCTCACAGAGTTACATCTTTCCATTCAAGAAGCCTTTCCCTAAGGCTCTTCTGGTGGAATTGGCAAAGGGATATTTGGAAGCCCATAGAGGGCTCTGGTGAAAAAGGAAATATCTTTCCTTCAAAACTGGAAAGAAGCTTTCTGAGAAACTGCTCTGTGTTCTGTTAATTCATCTCACAGAGTTACATCTTTCCCTTCAAGAAGCCTTTCGCTAAGGCTGTTCTTGTGGAATTGGCAAAGGGATATTTGGAAGCCCATAGAGGGCTATGGTGAAAAAGAAAATATCTTCCGTTAAAAACTGGAAAGGAGCTTTCTGAGAAACTGCTCTGTGTTCTGTTAATTCATCTCACAGAGTTACATCTTTCCCTTCAAGAAGCCTTTCGCTAAGGCTGTTCTTGTGGAATTGGCAAAGGGATATTTGGAAGCCCATAGAGGGCTATGGTGAAAAAGGAAATATCTTCCGTTCAAAACTGGAAAGAAGCTTTCTGAGAAACTGCTCTGTGTTCTGTTAATTCATCTCAAAGAGTTACATCTTTCCCTTCAAGAGGCCTTTCGCTAAGGCTGTTCTTGTGGAATTGGCAAAGGGATATTTGGAAGCCCATAGAGGGCTATGGTGAAAAAGGAAATATCTTCCGTTCAAAACTGGAAAGAAGCTCTCTGAGAAACTGCTCTGTGTTCTGTTAATTCATCTCACAGAGTTACATCTTTCCCTTCCAGAATCCTTTCGCTAAGGCTGTTCTTCTGGAATTGGCAAAGGGATATTTGGAAGCCCATAGAGGGCTAAGGTGAAAAAGGAAATATCTTCCGTTCAAAACTGGAAAGAAGCTTTCTGAGAAACTGCTCTGTGTTCTGTTCATTCATCTCACAGAGTTACATCTTTCCCTTCAAGAAGCCTTTCGCTAAGGCTGTTCTTGTGGAATTGGCAAAGGGATACTTGGAAGCCCATAGAGGGCTATGGTGAAAAAGGAAATATCTTCCATTCAAAACTGGAAAGAAGCTCTGAGAAACTGCTCTGTGTTCTGTTAATTCATCTCCCAGAGTTACATCTTTCCCTTCAAGAAGCCTTTCGCTAAGACTGTTCTTGTGGAATTGGCAAAGGGATATTTGGAAGCCCATAGAGGGCTATGGTGAAAAAGGAAATATCTTCCGTTCAAAACTGGAAAGAAGCTTTCTGAGAAACTGCTCTGTGTTCTGTTAATTCATCTCACAGAGTTACATCTTTCCCTTCAAGAAGTCTTTCGCTAAGGCTGTTCTTGTAGAATTGGCAAAGGGATATTTGGAAGCCCATAGAGGGCTATGGTGAAAAAGGAAATATCTTCCGTTCAAAACTGGAAAGAAGCTTTCTGAGAAACTGCTCTGTGTTCTGCTAATTCATCTCACAGAGTTACATCTTTCCCTTCAAGAAGCCTTTCGCTAAGGCTGTTCTTGTGGAATTGGCAAAGGGATATTTGGAAGCCCATAGAGGGCTATGGTGAAAAAGGAAATATATTCCGTTCAAAATTGGAAAGAAGCTTTCTGAGAAACTGCTCTGTGTTCTGTTAATTCATCTCACAGAGTTACATCTTTTCCTTCAAGAAGCCTTTCGCTAAGGCTGTTCTTGTGGAATTGGCAAAGGGATATTTGGAAGCCCATAGAGGGCTATGGTGAAAAAGGAAATATCTTCCGTTCAAAACTGGAAAGAAGCTTTCTGAGAAACTGCTCTGTGTTCTGTTCATTCATCTCACAGAGTTACATCTTTCCCTTCAAGAAGACTTTCGCTAAGGCTGTTCTTGTGGAATTGGCAAAGGGATATTTGGAAGCCCATAGAGGGCTATGGTGAAAAAGGAAATATCTTCCGTTCAAAACTGGAAAGAAGCTTTCTGAGAAACTGCTCTGTGTTCTGTTAATTCATCTCACAGAGTTACATCTTTCCCTTCAAGAAGCCTTTCGCTAAGGCTGTTTTTGTGGAATTGGCAAAGTAATAATTGGAAGCCCATAGAGGGCTATGGTGAAAAAGAAAATATCTTCCGTTCAAAACTGGAAAGAAGCTTTCTGAGAAACTGCTCTGTGTTCTGTTAATTCATCTCACAGAGTTACATCTTTAACTTCAAGAAGCCTTTCGCTAAGGCTGTTATTGTAGAATTGGCAAAGGGATATTTGGAAGCCCATAGAGGGCTATGGTGAAAAAGGAAATATCTTCCGTTCAAAACTGGAAAGAAGCTTTCTGAGAAACTGCTCTGTGTTCTGTTAATTCATCTCACAGAGTTACATCTTTCCCTTTAAGAAGCCTTTCGCTAAGGCTGTTCTTGTGGAATTGGCAAAGGGATATTTGGAAGCCCATAGAGGGCTATGGTGAAAAAGGAAATATCTTCCATTCAAAACTGGAAAGAAGCTTTCTGAGAAACTGCTCTGTGTTCTGTTAATTCATCTCACAGAGTTACATCTTTCCCTTCAAGAAGCCTTTCGCTAAGGCTGTTCTTGTGGAATTGGCAAAGGGATATTTGGAAGCCCATAGAGGGCTATGGTGAAAAAGGAAATATCTTGCGTTCAAAACTGGAAAGAAGCTTTCTGAGAAACTGCTCTGTGTTCTGTTAATTCATCTCACAGAGTTACATCTTTCCCTTCCAGAAGTCTTTCGCTAAGGCTGTTCTTGTGGAATTGGCAAAGGGATATTTGGAAGCCCATAGAGGGCTATGGTGAAAAAGGAAATATCTTCCGTTCAAAACTGGAAAGAAGCTTTCTGAGAAACTGCTCTGTGTTCTGTTAATTCATCTCACAGAGTTACATCTTTCTCTTCAAGAAGTCTTTCGCTAAGGCTGTTCTTGTAGAATTGGCAAAGGGATATTTGGAAGCCCATAGAGGGCTATGGTGAAAAAGGAAATATCTTCCGTTCAAAACTGGAAAGAAGCTTTCTGAGAAACTGCTCTGTGTTCTGTTAATTCATCTCACAGAGTTACATCTTTCCCTTCAAGAAGCCTTTCGCTAAGGCTGTTCTTGTGGAATTGGCAAAGGGATATTTGGAAGCCCATAGAGGGCTATGGTGAAAAAGGAAATATCTTCCGTTCAAAACTGTAAAGAAGCTTTCTGAGAAACTGCTCTGTGTTCTGTTAATTCATCTCACAGAGTTACATCTTTCCCTTCAAGAAGGCTTTCGCTAAGGCTGTTCTTCTGGAATTGGCAAAGGGATATTTGGAAGCCCTTAGAGGGCTATGGTGAAAAAGGAAATATCTTCCGCTCAAAACTGGAAAGAAGCTTTCTGAGAAACTGCTCTGTGTTCTGTTAATTCATCTCACAGAGTTACATCTTTCCCTTCAAGAAGCCTTTCGCTAAGGCTGTTCTTGTGGAATTGGCAAAGGGATATTTGGAAGCCCATAGAGGGCTATGGTGAAAAAGGAAATATCTTCCGTTCAAAACTGGAAAGAAGCTTTCTGAGAAACTGCTCTGTGTTTTGTTAATTCATCTCACAGAGTTACATCTTTCCCTTCAAGAAGGCTTTCGCTAAGGCTTTTCTTCTGGAATTGGCAAAGGGATATTTGGAAGCCCTTAGAGGGCTATGGTGAAAAAGGAAATATCTTCCGCTCAAAACTGGAAAGAAGCTTTCTGAGAAACTGCTCTGTGTTCTGTTAATTCATCTCACAGAGTTACATCTTTCCCTTCAAGAAGCCTTTCGCTAAGGCTGTTCTTGTGGAATTGGCAAAGGGATATTTGGAAGCCCATAGAGGGCTATGGTGAAAAAGGAAATATCTTCCGTTCAAAACTGGAAAGAAGCTTTCTGAGAAACTGCTCTGTGTTCTGTTAATTCATCTCACAGAGTTACATCTTTCCCTTCAAGAAGTCTTTCGCTAAGGCTGTTCTTGTACAATTGGCAAAGGGATATTTGGAAGCCCATAGAGGGCTATGGTGAAAAAGGAAATATCTTCCGTTCAAAACTGGAAAGAAGCTTTCTGAGAAACTGCTCTGTGTTCTGTTAATTCATCTCACAGAGTTACATCTTTCCCTTCAAGAAGCCTTTCGCTAAGGCTGTTCTTATGGAATTGGCAAAGGGATATTTGGAAGCCCATAGAGGGCTATGGTGAAAAAGGAAATATCTTCCGTTCAAAACTGGAAAGAAGCTTTCTGAGAAACTGCTCTGTGTTCTGTTAATTCATCTCACAGAGTTACATCTTTCCCTTCAAGAAGCCTTTCGCTAAGGCTGTTCTTGTGGAATTGGCAAAGGGATATTTGGAAGCCCATAGAGGGCTCTGGTGAAAAAGGAAATATCTTTCCTTCAAAACTGGAAAGAAGCTTTCTGAGAAACTGCTCTGTGTTCTGTTAATTCATCTCACAGAGTTACATCTTTCCCTTCAAGAAGCCTTTCGCTAAGGCTGTTCTTGTGGAATTGGCAAAGGGATATTTGGAAGCCCATAGAAGGCTATGGTGAAAAAGGAAATATCTTCCGTTCAAAACTGGAAAGAAGCTTTCTGAGAAACTGCTCTGTGTTCTGTTAATTCATCTCACAGAGTTACATCTTTCCCTTCAAGAAGTCTTTCGCTAAGGCTGTTCTTGTAGAATTGGCAAAGGGATATTTGGAAGCCCATAGAGGGCTATGGTGAAAAAGGAAATATCTTCCGTTCAAAACTGGAAAGAAGCTTTCTGAGAAACTGCTCTGTGTTCTGCTAATTCATCTCACAGAGTTACATCTTTCCCTTCAAGAAGCCTTTCGCTAAGGCTGTTCTTGTGGAATTGGCAAAGGGATATTTGGAAGCCCATAGAGGGCTATGGTGAAAAAGGAAATATCTTCCGTTCAAAATTGGAAAGAAGCTTTCTGAGAAACTGCTCTGTGTTCTGTTAATTCATCTCACAGAGTTACATCTTTTCCTTCAAGAAGCCTTTCGCTAACTCTGTTCTTGTGGAATTGGCAAAGGGATATTTGGAAGCCCATAGAGGGCTATGGTGAAAAAGGAAATATCTTCCGTTCAAAACTGGAAAGAAGCTTTCTGAGAAACTGCTCTGTGTTCTGTTCATTCATCTCACAGAGTTACATCTTTCCCTTCAAGAAGACTTTCGCTAAGGCTGTTCTTGTGGAATTGGCAAAGGGATATTTGGAAGCCCATAGAGGGCTATGGTGAAAAAGGAAATATCTTCCGTTCAAAACTGGAAAGAAGCTTTCTGAGAAACTGCTCTGTGTTCTGTTAATTCATCTCACAGAGTTACATCTTTCCCTTCAAGAAGCCTTTCGCTAAGGCTGTTCTTGTGGAATTGGCAAAGTAATATTTGGAAGCCCATAGAGGGCTATGGTGAAAAAGGAAATATCTTCCGTTCAAAACTGGAAAGAAGCTTTCTGAGAAACTGCTCTGTGTTCTGTTAATTCATCTCACAGAGTTACATCTTTAACTTCAAGAAGCCTTTCGCTAAGGCTGTTATTGTAGAATTGTCAAAGGGATATTTGTAAGCCCATAGAGGGCTATGGTGAAAAAGGAAATATCTTCCGTTCAAAACTGGAAAGAAGCTTTCTAAGAAACTGCTCTGTGTTCTGTTAATTCATCCCACAGAGTTACATCTTTCCCTTTAAGAAGCCTTTCGCTAAGGCTGTTCTTGTGGAATTGGCAAAGGGATATTTGGAAGACCATAGAGGGCTATGGTGAAAAAGGAAATATCTTCCATTCAAAACTGGAAAGAAGCTTTGTGAGAAACTGCTCTGTGTTCTGTTAATTCATCTCACAGAGTTACATCTTTCCCTTCAAGAAGCTTTTCGCTAAGGCTGTTCTTGTGGAATTGGCAAAGGGATATTTGGAAGCCCATAGAGGGCTATGGTGAAAAAGGAAATATCTTGCGTTCAAAACTGGAAAGAAGCTTTCTGAGAAACTGCTCTGTGTTCTGTTAATTCATCTCACAGAGTTACATCTTTCCCTTCAAGAAGCCTTTCGCTAAGGCTGTTCTTGTGGAATTGGCAAAGGGATATTTGGAAGCCCATAGAGGGCTATGGTGAAAAAGGAAATATCTTGCGTTCAAAACTGGAAAGAAGCTTTCTGAGAAACTGCTCTGTGTTCTGTTAATTCATCTCACAGAGTTACATCTTTCCCTTCAAGAAGCCTTTCGCTAAGGCTGTTCTTGTGGAATTGGCAAAGGGATATTTGGAAGCCCATAGAGGGCTATGGTGAAAAAGTAAATATCTTCCGTTCCAAACTGGAAAGAAGCTTTCTGAGAAACTGCTCTGTGTTCTGTTAATTCATCTCACAGAGTTACATCTTTCCCTTCAAGAAGCCTTTCGCTAAGGCTGTTCTTGTGGAATTGGCAAAGGGATAATTGGAAGCCCATAGAGGGCTATGGTGAAAAAGGAAATATCTTCCGTTCAAAACTGGAAAGAAGCTTTCTGAGAAACTGCTCTGTGTTCTGTTAATTCATCTCACAGAGTTACATCTTTCCCTTCAAGAAGCCTTTCGCTAAGGCTGTTCTTGTGAAATTGGCAAAGGGATATTTGGAAGCGCATAGAGGGCTATGGTGAAAAAGGAAATATCTTCCGTTTAAAACTGGAAAGAAGCTTTCTGAGAAACTGCTCTGTGTTCTGTTAATTCATCTCACAGAGTTACATCTTTCCTTCAAGAAGTCTTTCGCTAAGGCTGTTCTTGTAGAATTGGCAAAGTGATATTTGGAAGCCCATAGAGGGCTATGGTGAAAAAGGAAATATCTTCCGTTCAAAACTGGAAAGAAGCTTTCTGAGAAACTGCTCAGTGGTCTGTTAATTCATCTCACAGAGTTACATCTTTCCATTCAAGAAGCCTTTCCCTAAGGCTCTTCTGGTGGAATTGGCAAAGGGATATTTGGAAGCCCATAGAGGGCTCTGGTGAAAAAGGAAATATCTTTCCTTCAAAACTGGAAAGAAGCTTTCTGAGAAACTGCTCTGTGTTCTGTTAATTCATCTCACAGAGTTACATCTTTCCCTTCAAGAAGCCTTTCGCTAAGGCTGTTCTTGTGGAATTGGCAAAGGGATATTTGGAAGCCCATAGAGGGCTATGGTGAAAAAGAAAATATCTTCCGTTAAAAACTGGAAAGGAGCTTTCTGAGAAACTGCTCTGTGTTCTGTTAATTCATCTCACAGAGTTACATCTTTCCCTTCAAGAAGCCTTTCGCTAAGGCTGTTCTTGTGGAATTGGCAATGGGATATTTGGAAGCCCATAGAGGGCTATGGTGAAAAAGGAAATATCTTCCGTTCAAAACTGGAAAGAAGCTTTCTGAGAAACTGCTCTGTGTTCTGTTAATTCATCTCAAAGAGTTACATCTTTCCCTTCAAGAAGCCTTTCGCTAAGGCTGTTCTTGTGGAATTGGCAAAGGGATATTTGGAAGCCCATAGAGGGCTATGGTGAAAAAGGAAATATCTTCCGTTCAAAACTGGAAAGAAGCTCTCTGAGAAACTGCTCTGTGTTCTGTTAATTCATCTCACAGAGTTACATCTTTCCCTTCCAGAATCCTTTCGCTAAGGCTGTTCTTCTGGAATTGGCAAAGGGATATTTGGAAGCCCATAGAGGGCTAAGGTGAAAAAGGAAATATCTTCCGTTCAAAACTGGAAAGAAGCTTTCTGAGAAACTGCTCTGTGTTCTGTTCATTCATCTCACAGAGTTACATCTTTCCCTTCAAGAAGCCTTTCGCTAAGGCTGTTCTTGTGGAATTGGCAAAGGGATATTTGGAAGCCCATAGAGGGCTATGGTGAAAAAGGAAATATCTTCCGTTCAAAACTGGAAAGAAGCTCTGAGAAACTGCTCTGTGTTCTCTTAATTCATCTCCCAGAGTTACATCTTTCCCTTCAAGAAGCCTTTCGCTAAGACTGTTCTTGTGGAATTGGCAAAGGGATATTTGGAAGCCCATAGAGGGCTATGGTGAAAAAGGAAATATCTTCCGTTCAAAACTGGAAAGAAGCTTTCTGAGAAACTGCTCTGTGTTCTGTTAATTCATCTCACAGAGTTACATCTTTCCCTTCAAGAAGTCTTTCGCTAAGGCTGTTCTTGTAGAATTGGCAAAGGGATATTTGGAAGCCCATAGAGGGCTATGGTGAAAAAGGAAATATCTTCCGTTCAAAACTGGAAAGAAGCTTTCTGAGAAACTGCTCTGTGTTCTGCTAATTCATCTCACAGAGTTACATCTTTCCCTTCAAGAAGCCTTTCGCTAAGGCTGTTCTTGTGGAATTGGCAAAGGGATATTTGGAAGCCCATAGAGGGCTATGGTGAAAAAGGAAATATCTTCCGTTCAAAATTGGAAAGAAGCATTCTGAGAAACTGCTCTGTGTTCTGTTAATTCATCTCACAGAGTTACATCTTTTCCTTCAAGAAGCCTTTCGCTAAGGCTGTTCTTGTGGAATTGGCAAAGGGATATTTGGAAGCCCATAGAGGGCTATGGTGAAAAAGGAAATATCTTCCGTTCAAAACTGGAAAGAAGCTTTCTGAGAAACTGCTCTGTGTTCTGTTAATTCATCTCACAGAGTTACATCTTTCCCTTCAAGAAGCCTTTCGCTAAGGCTGTTCTTGTGGAATTGGCAAAGGGATATTTGGAAGCCCATAGAGGGCTATGGTGAAAAAGGAAATATCTTCCGTTCAAAACTGGAAAGAAGCTTTCTGAGAAACTGCTCTGTGTTCTGTTAATTCATCTCACAGAGTTACATCTTTAACTTCAAGAAGCCTTTCGCTAAGGCTGTTATTGTAGAATTGGCAAAGGGATATTTGGAAGCCCATAGAGGGCTATGGTGAAAAAGGAAATATCTTCCGTTCAAAACTGGAAAGAAGCTTTCTGAGAAACTGCTCTGTGTTCTGTTAATTCATCTCACAGAGTTACATCTTTCCCTTTAAGAAGCCTTTCGCTAAGGCTGTTCTTGTGGAATTGGCAAAGGGATATTTGGAAGCCCATAGAGGGCTATGGTGAAAAAGGAAATATCTTCCATTCAAAACTGGAAAGAAGCTTTCTGAGAAACTGCTCTGTGTTCTGTTAATTCATCTCACAGAGTTACATCTTTCCCTTCAAGAAGCCTTTCGCTAAGGCTGTTCTTGTGGAATTGGCAAAGGGATATTTGGAAGCCCATAGAGGGCTATGGTGAAAAAGGAAATATCTTGCGTTCAAAACTGGAAAGAAGCTTTCTGAGAAACTGCTCTGTGTTCTGTTAATTCATCTCACAGAGTTACATCTTTCCCTTCCAGAAGTCTTTCGCTAAGGCTGTTCTTGTGGAATTGGCAAAGGGATATTTGGAAGCCCATAGAGGGCTATGGTGAAAAAGGAAATATCTTCCGTTCAAAACTGGAAAGAAGCTTTCTGAGAAACTGCTCTGTGTTCTGTTAATTCATCTCACAGAGTTACATCTTTCTCTTCAAGAAGTCTTTCGCTAAGGCTGTTCTTGTAGAATTGGCAAAGGGATATTTGGAAGCCCATAGAGGGCTATGGTGAAAAAGGAAATATCTTCCGTTCAAAACTGGAAAGAAGCTTTCTGAGAAACTGCTCTGTGTTCTGTTAATTCATCTCACAGAGTTACATCTTTCCCTTCAAGAAGCCTTTCGCTAAGGCTGTTCTTGTGGAATTGGCAAAGGGATATTTGGAAGCCCATAGAGGGCTATGGTGAAAAAGGAAATATCTTCCGTTCAAAACTGGAAAGAAGCTTTCTGAGAAACTGCTCTGTGTTCTGTTAATTCATCTCACAGAGTTACATCTTTCCCTTCAAGAAGGCTTTCGCTAAGGCTGTTCTTCTGGAATTGGCAAAGGGATATTTGGAAGCCCTTAGAGGGCTATGGTGAAAAAGGAAATATCTTCCGCTCAAAACTGGAAAGAAGCTTTCTGAGAAACTGCTCTGTGTTCTGTTAATTCATCTCACAGAGTTACATCTTTCCCTTCAAGAAGCCTTTCGCTAAGGCTGTTCTTGTGGAATTGGCAAAGGGATATTTGGAAGCCCATAGAGGGCTATGGTGAAAAAGGAAATATCTTCCGTTCAAAACTGGAAAGAAGCTTTCTGAGAAACTGCTCTGTGTTCTGTTAATTCATCTCACAGAGTTACATCTTTCCCTTCAAGAAGGCTTTCGCTAAGGCTGTTCTTCTGGAATTGGCAAAGGGATATTTGGAAGCCCTTAGAGGGCTATGGTGAAAAAGGAAATATCTTCCGCTCAAAACTGGAAAGAAGCTTTCTGAGAAACTGCTCTGTGTTCTGTTAATTCATCTCACAGAGTTACATCTTTCCCTTCAAGAAGCCTTTCGCTAAGGCTGTTCTTGTGGAATTGGCAAAGGGATATTTGGAAGCCCATAGAGGGCTATGGTGAAAAAGGAAATATCTTCCGTTCAAAACTGGAAAGAAGCTTTCTGAGAAACTGCTCTGTGTTCTGTTAATTCATCTCACAGAGTTACATCTTTCCCTTCAAGAAGTCTTTCGCTAAGGCTGTTCTTGTACAATTGGCAAAGGGATATTTGGAAGCCCATAGAGGGCTATGGTGAAAAAGGAAATATCTTCCGTTTAAAACTGGAAAGAAGCTTTCTGAGAAACTGCTCTGTGTTCCGTTAATTCATCTCACAGAGTTACATCTTTCCCTTCAAGAAGCCTTTCGCTAAGGCTGTTCTTGTGGAATTGGCAAAGGGATATTTGGAAGCCCATAGAGGGCTATGGTGAAAAAGGAAATATCTTCCGTTCAAAACTGGAAAGAAGCTTTCTGAGAAACTGCTCTGTGTTCTGTTAATTCATCTCACAGAGTTACATCTTTCCCTTCAAGAAGCCTTTCGCTAAGGCTGTTCTTGTGGAATTGGCAAAGGGATATTTGGAAGCCCATAGAGGGCTCTGGTGAAAAAGGAAATATCTTTCCTTCAAAACTGGAAAGAAGCTTTCTGAGAAACTGCTCTGTGTTCTGTTAATTCATCTCACAGAGTTACATCTTTCCCTTCAAGAAGCCTTTCGATAAGGCTGTTCTTGTGGAATTGGCAAAGGGATATTTGGAAGCCCATAGAAGGCTATGGTGAAAAAGGAAATATCTTCCGTTCAAAACTGGAAAGAAGCTTTCTGAGAAACTGCTCTGTGTTCTGTTAATTCATCTCACAGAGTTACATCTTTCCCTTCAAGAAGTCTTTCGCTAAGGCTGTTCTTGTAGAATTGGCAAAGGGATATTTGGAAGCCCATAGAGGGCTATGGTGAAAAAGGAAATATCTTCCGTTCAAAACTGGAAAGAAGCTTTCTGAGAAACTGCTCTGTGTTCTGCTAATTCATCTCACAGAGTAACATCTTTCCCTTCAAGAAGCCTTTCGCTAAGGCTGTTCTTGTGGAATTGGCAAAGGGATATTTGGAAGCCCATAGAGGGCTATGGTGAAAAAGGAAATATCTTCCGTTCAAAATTGGAAAGAAGCTTTCTGAGAAACTGCTCTGTGTTCTGTTAATTCATCTCACAGAGTTACATCTTTTCCTTCAAGAAGCCTTTCGCTAAGGCTGTTCTTGTGGAATTGGCAAAGGGATATTTGGAAGCCCATAGAGGGCTATGGTGAAAAAGGAAATATCTTCCGTTCAAAACTGGAAAGAAGCTTTCTGAGAAACTGCTCTGTGTTCTGTTAATTCATCTCACAGAGTTACATCTTTCCCTTCAAGAAGACTTTCGCTAAGGCTGTTCTTGTGGAATTGGCAAAGGGATATTTGGAAGCCCATAGAGGGCTATGGTGAAAAAGGAAATATCTTCCGTTCAAAACTGGAAAGAAGCTTTCTGAGAAACTGCTCTGTGTTCTGTTAATTCATCTCACAGAGTTACATCTTTCCCTTCAAGAAGCCTTTCGCTAAGGCTGTTCTTGTGGAATTGGCAAAGTAATATTTGGAAGCCCATAGAGGGCTATGGTGAAAAAGGAAATATCTTCCGTTCAAAACTGGAAAGAAGCTTTCTGAGAAACTGCTCTGTGTTCTGTTAATTCATCTCACAGAGTTACATCTTTAACTTCAAGAAGCCTTTCGCTAAGGCTGTTATTGTAGAATTGGCAAAGGGATATTTGGAAGCCCATAGAGGGCTATGGTGAAAAAGGAAATATCTTCCGTTCAAAACTGGAAAGAAGCTTTCTGAGAAACTGCTCTGTGTTCTGTTAATTCATCTCACAGAGTTACATCTTTCCCTTTAAGAAGCCTTTCGCTAAGGCTGTTCTTGTGGAATTGGCAAAGGGATATTTGGAAGCCCATAGAGGGCTATGGTGAAAAAGGAAATATCTTCCATTCAAAACTGGAAAGAAGCTTTCTGAGAAACTGCTCTGTGTTCTGTTAATTCATCTCACAGAGTTACATCTTTCCCTTCAAGAAGCCTTTCGCTAAGGCTGTTCTTGTGGAATTGGCAAAGGGATATTTGGAAGCCCATAGAGGGCTATGGTGAAAAAGGAAATATCTTGCGTTCAAAACTGGAAAGAAGCTTTCTGAGAAACTGCTCTGTGTTCTGTTAATTCATCTCACAGAGTTACATCTTTCCCTTCAAGAAGCCTTTCGCTAAGGCTGTTCTTGTGGAATTGGCAAAGGGATATTTGGAAGCCCATAGAGGGCTATGGTGAAAAAGGAAATATCTTCCGTTCAAAACTGGAAAGAAGCTTTCTGAGAAACTGCTCTGTGTTCTGTTAATTCATCTCACAGAGTTACATCTTTCTCTTGAAGAAGTCTTTCGCTAAGGCTGTTCTTGTAGAATTGGCAAAGGGATATTTGGAAGCCCATAGAGGGCTATGGTGAAAAAGGAAATATCTTCCGTTCAAAACTGGAAAGAAGCTTTCTGAGAAACTGCTCTGTGTTCTGTTAATTCATCTCACAGAGTTACATCTTTCCCTTCAAGAAGCCTTTCGCTAAGGCTGTTCTTGTGGAATTGGCAAAGGGATATTTGGAAGCCCATAGAGGGCTATGGTGAAAAAGGAAATATCTTCCGTTCAAAACTGGAAAGAAGCTTTCTGAGAAACTGCTCTGTGTTCTGTTAATTCATCTCACAGAGTTACATCTTTCCCTTCAAGAAGACTTTCGCTAAGGCTGTTCTTCTGGAATTGGCAAAGGGATATTTGGAAGCCCTTAGAGGGCTATGGTGAAAAAGGAAATATCTTCCGCTCAAAACTGGAAAGAAGCTTTCTGAGAAACTGCTCTGTGTTCTGTTAATTCATCTCACAGAGTTACATCTTTCCCTTCAAGAAGCCTTTCGCTAAGGCTGTTCTTGTGGAATTGGCAAAGGGATATTTGGAAGCCCATAGAGGGCTATGGTGAAAAAGGAAATATCTTCCGTTCAAAACTGGAAAGAAGCTTTCTGAGAAACTGCTCCGTGTTCTGTTAATTCATCTCACAGAGTTACATCTTTCCCTTCAAGAAGCCTTTCGCTAAGGCTGTTCTTGTACAATTGGCAAAGGGATATTTGGAAGCCCATAGAGGGCTATGGTGAAAAAGGAAATATCTTCCGTTTAAAACTGGAAAGAAGCTTTCTGAGAAACTGCTCTGTGTTCCGTTAATTCATCTCACAGAGTTACATCTTTCCCTTCAAGAAGCCTTTCCCTAAGGCTGTTCTTGTGGAATTGGCAAAGGGATATTTGGAAGCCCATAGAGGGCTATGGTGAAAAAGGAAATATCTTCCGTTCAAAACTGGAAAGAAGCTTTCTGAGAAACTGCTCTGTGTTCTGTTAATTCATCTCACAGAGTTACATCTTTCCCTTCAAGAAGCCTTTCGCTAAGGCTGTTCTTGTGGAATTGGCAAAGGGATATTTGGAAGCCCATAGAGGGCTCTGGTGAAAAAGGAAATATCTTTCCTTCAAAACTGGAAAGAAGCTTTCTGAGAAACTGCTCTGTGTTCTGTTAATTCATCTCACAGTGTTACATCTTTCCCTTCAAGAAGCCTTTCGCTAAGGCTGTTCTTGTGGAATTGGCAAAGGGATATTTGGAAGCCCATAGAGGGCTATGGTGAAAAAGGAAATATCTTCCGTTCAAAACTGGAAAGAAGCTTTCTGAGAAACTGCTCTGTGTTCTGTTAATTCATCTCACAGAGTTACATCTTTCCCTTCAAGAAGCCTTTCGCTAAGGCTGTTCTTGTGGAATTGGCAAAGGGATATTTGGAAGCCCATAGAGGGCTATGGTGAAAAAGGAAATATCTTCCGTTCAAAACTGGAAAGAAGCTTTCTGAGAAACTGCTCTGTGTTCTGTTAATTCATCTCACAGAGTTACATCTTTCCCTTCAAGAAGCCTTTCTCTAAGGCTCTTCTGGTGGAATTGGCAAAGGGATATTTGGAAGCCCATAGAGGGCTATGGTGAAAAAGGAAATATCTTTCCTTCAAAACTGGAAAGAAGCTTTCTGAGAAACTGCTCTGTGTTCTGTTAATTCATCTCACAGAGTTACATCTTTCCCTTCAAGAAGCCTTTCGCTGAGGCTGTTCTTGTGGAATTGGCAAAGGGATATTTGGAAGCCCATAGAGGGCTATGGTGAAAAAGGAAATATCTTCCGTTCAAAACTGGAAAGAAGCTTTCTGAGAAACTGCTCTGTGTTCTGTTAATTCATCTCACAGAGTTACATCTTTCCCTTCAAGAAGCCTTTCGCTAAGGCTGTTCTTGTGGAATTGGCAAAGGGATATTTGGAAGCCCATAGAGGGCTATGGTGAAAAAGGAAATATCTTCCGTTCAAAACTGGAAAGAAGCTTTCTGAGAAACTGCTCTGTGTTCTGTTCATTCATCTCACAGAGTTACATCTTTCCCTTCAAGAAGCCTTTCGCTAATGCTGTTCTTGTGGAATTGGCAAAGGGATATTTGGAAGCCCGTAGAGGGCTATGATGAAAAACGAAATATCTTCCGTTGAAAACTGGAAAGAAGCTTTCTGAGAAACTGCTCTGTGTTCTGTTAATTCATCTCACAGAGTTACATCTTTCCCTTCAAGAAGCCTTTCGCTAAGGCTGTTCTTGTGGAATTGGCAAAGGGATATTTGGAAGCCCATAGAGGGCTATGGTGAAAAAGGAAATATCTTCCGTTCAAAACTGGAAAGAAGCTTTCTGAGAAACTGCTCAGTGTTCTGTTAATTCATCTCACAGAATTACATCTTTCCCTTCAAGAATCCTTTCGCTAAGGCTGTTCTTGTGGATTTGGCAAAGGGATATTTGGAAGCCCATAGAGGGCTATGGTGAAAAAGGAAATATCTTCCGTTCAAAACTGGAAAGAAGCTTTCTGAGAAACTGCTCTGTGTTCTGTTAATTCATCTCACAGAGTTACATCTTTCCCTTCAAGAAGCCTTTCGCTAAGGCTCTTCTGGTGGAATTGGCAAAGGGATATTTGGAAGCCCATAGAGGGCTCTGGTGAAAAAGGAAATATCTTTCCTTCAAAACTGGAAAGAAGCTTTCTGAGAAACTGCTCTGTGTTCTGTTAATTCATCTCACAGAGTTACATCTTTCCCTTCAAGAAGCCTTTCGCTAAGGCTCTTCTGGTGGAATTGGCAAAGGGATATTTGGAAGCCCATAGAGGGCTATGGTGAAAAAGGAAATATCTTTCCTTCAAAACTGGAAAGAAGCTGTCTGAGAAACTGCTCTGTGTTCTGTTAATTCATCTCACAGAGTTACATCTTTCCCTTCAAGAAGCCTTTCGCTAAGGCTCTTCTGGTGGAATTGGCAAAGGGATATTTGGAAGCCCATAGAGGGCTATGGTGAAAAAGGAAATATCTTTCCTTCAAAACTGGAAAGAAGCTGTCTGAGAAACTGCTCTGTGTTCTGTTAATTCATCTCACAGAGTTACATCTTTCCCTTCAAGAAGCCTTTCGCTAAGGCTGTTGTTGTGGAATTGGCAAAGGGATATTTGGAAGCCCATAGAGGGCTATGGTGAAAAAGGAAATATCTTCCATTCAAAACTGGAAAGAAGCTTTCTGAGAAACTGCTCTGTGTTCTGTTAATTCATCTCACAGAGTTACATCTTTCCCTTCAAGAAGCCTTTAGCTAAGGCTTTTCTTGTGGAATTGGCAAAGGGATATTTGGAAGCCCATAGAGGGCTATGGTGAAAAAGGAAATATCTTCCGTTCAAAACTGGAAAGAAGCTTTCTGAGAAACTGCTCTGTGTTCCGTTAATTCATCTCACAGAGTTACATCTTTCCCTTCAAGAAGCCTTTCGCTAAGACTGTTCTTGTGGAATTGGCAAAGGGATATTTGGAAGCCCATAGAGGGCTATGGTGAAAAAGGAAATATCTTCCGTTCAAAACTGGAAAGAAGCTTTCTGAGAAACTGCTCTGTGTTCTGCTAATTCATCTCACAGAGTTACATCTTTCCCTTCAAGAAGCCTTTCTCTAAGGCTCTTCTGGTGGAATTGGCAAAGGGATATTTGGAAGCCCATAGAGGGCTCTGGTGAAAAAGGAAATATCTTTCCTTCAAAACTGGAAAGAAGCTTTCTGAGAAACTGCTCTGTGTTCTGTTCATTCATCTCACAGAGTTACATCTTTCCCTTCAAAAAGCCTTTCGCTAAGGGTGTTCTTGTGGAATTGGCAAAGGGATATTTGGAAGCCCATAGAGGGCTATGGTGAAAAAGAAAATATCTTCCGTTCAAAACTGGAAAGGAGCTTTCTGAGAAACTGCTCTGTGTTCTGTTAATTCATCTCACAGAGTTACATCTTTCCCTTCAAGAAGCCTTTCGCTAAGGCTGTTCTTGTGGAATTGGCAAAGGGATATTTGGAAGCCCATAGAGGGCTATGGTGAAAAAGGAAATATCTTCCGTTCAAAACTGGAAAGAAGATTTCTGAGAAACTGCTCTGTGTTCTGTTCATTCATCTCACAGAGTTACATCTTTCCCTTCAAGAAGCCTTTCGCTAAGGCTGTTCTTGTGGAATTGGCAAAGGGATACTTGGAAGCCCATAGAGGGCTATGGTGAAAAAGGAAATATCTTCCATTCAAAACTGGAAAGAAACTTTCTGAGAAACTGCTCTGTGTTCTGTTCATTCATCTCACAGAGTTACATCTTTCCCTTCAAGAAGCCTTTCGCTAAGGCTGTTCTTGTGGAATTGGCAAAGGGATATTTGGAAGCCCATAGAGGGCTATGGTGAAAAAGGAAATATCTTCCGTTCAAAACTGGAAAGAAGCTTTCTGAGAAACTGCTCTGTGTTCTGTGAATTCATCTCACAGAGTTACATCTCTCCCTTCAAGAAGTGTTTCGCTAAGGCTGTTCTTGGGGAATTGGCAAAGGGATATTTGGAAGCCCATAGAGGGCTATGGTGAAAAAGGAAATATCTTGCGTTCAAAACTGGAAAGAAGCTTTCTGAGAAACTGCTCTGTGTTCTGTTAATTCATCTCACAGAGTTACATCTTTCCCTTCAAGAAGCCTTTCGCTAAGGCTGTTCTTGTGGAATTGGCAAAGGGATATTTGGAAGCCCATAGAGGGCTATGGTGAAAAAGGAAATATCTTCCGTTCAAAACTGGAAAGAAGCTTTCTGAGAAACTGCTCTGTGTTCTGTTAATTCATCTCACAGAGTTACATCTTTCTCTTGAAGAAGTCTTTCGCTAAGGCTGTTCTTGTAGAATTGGCAAAGGGATATTTGGAAGCCCATAGAGGGCTATGGTGAAAAAGGAAATATCTTCCGTTCAAAACTGGAAAGAAGCTTTCTGAGAAACTGCTCTGTGTTCTGTTAATTCATCTCACAGAGTTACATCTTTCCCTTCAAGAAGCCTTTCGCTAAGGCTGTTCTTGTGGAATTGGCAAAGGGATATTTGGAAGCCCATAGAGGGCTATGGTGAAAAAGGAAATATCTTCCGTTCAAAACTGGAAAGAAGCTTTCTGAGAAACTGCTCTGTGTTCTGTTAATTCATCTCACAGAGTTACATCTTTCCCTTCAAGAAGCCTTTCGCTAAGGCTGTTCTTCTGGAATTGGCAAAGGGATATTTGGAAGCCCTTAGAGGGCTATGGTGAAAAAGGAAATATCTTCCGCTCAAAACTGGAAAGAAGCTTTCTGAGAAACTGCTCTGTGTTCTGTTAATTCATCTCACAGAGTTACATCTTTCCCTTCAAGAAGCCTTTCGCTAAGGCTGTTCTTGTGGAATTGGCAAAGGGATATTTGGAAGCCCATAGAGGGCTATGGTGAAAAAGGAAATATCTTCCGTTCAAAACTGGAAAGAAGCTTTCTTAGAAACTGCTCCGTGTTCTGTTAATTCATCTCACAGAGTTACATCTTTCCCTTCAAGAAGCCTTTCGCTAAGGCTGTTCTTGTACAATTGGCAAAGGGATATTTGGAAGCCCATAGAGGGCTATGGTGAAAAAGGAAATATCTTCCGTTTAAAACTGGAAAGAAGCTTTCTGAGAAACTGCTCTGTGTTCCGTTAATTCATCTCACAGAGTTACATCTTTCCCTTCAAGAAGCCTTTCGCTAAGGCTGTTCTTGTGGAATTGGCAAAGGGATATTTGGAAGCCCATAGAGGGCTATGGTGAAAAAGGAAATATCTTCCGTTCAAAACTGGAAAGAAGCTTTCTGAGAAACTGCTCTGTGTTCTGTTAATTCATCTCACAGAGTTACATCTTTCCCTTCAAGAAGCCTTTCGCTAAGGCTGTTCTTGTGGAATTGGCAAAGGGATATTTGGAAGCCCATAGAGGGCTCTGGTGAAAAAGGAAATATCTTTCCTTCAAAACTGGAAAGAAGCTTTCTGAGAAACTGCTCTGTGTTCTGTTAATTCATCTCACAGAGTTACATCTTTCCCTTCAAGAAGCCTTTCGCTAAGGCTGTTCTTGTGGAATTGGCAAAGGGATATTTGGAAGCCCATAGAGGGCTATGGTGAAAAAGGAAATATCTTCCGTTCAAAACTGGAAAGAAGCTTTCTGAGAAACTGCTCTGTGTTCTGTTAATTCATCTCACAGAGTTACATCTTTCCCTTCAAGAAGCCTTTCGCTAAGGCTGTTCTTGTGGAATTGGCAAAGGGATATTTGGAAGCCCATAGAGGGCTATGGTGAAAAAGGAAATATCTTCCGTTCAAAACTGGAAAGAAGCTTTCTGAGAAACTGCTCTGTGTTCTGTTAATTCATCTCACAGAGTTACATCTTTCCCTTCAAGAAGCCTTTCTCTAAGGCTCTTCTGGTGGAATTGGCAAAGGGATATTTGGAAGCCCATAGAGGGCTATGGTGAAAAAGGAAATATCTTTCCTTCAAAACTGGAAAGAAGCTTTCTGAGAAACTGCTCTGTGTTCTATTAATTCATCTCACAGAGTTACATCTTTCCCTTCAAGAAGCCTTTCGCTGAGGCTGTTCTTGTGGAATTGGCAAAGGGATATTTGGAAGCCCATAGAGGACTATGGTGAAAAAGGAAATATCTTCCGTTCAAAACTGGAAAGAAGCTTTCTGAGAAACTGCTCTGTGTTCTGTTAATTCATCTCACAGAGTTACATCTTTCCCTTCAAGAAGCCTTTCGCTAAGGCTGTTCTTGTGGAATTGGCAAAGGGATATTTGGAAGCCCATAGAGGGCTATGGTGAAAAAGGAAATATCTTCCGTTCAAAACTGGAAAGAAGCTTTCTGAGAAACTGCTCTGTGTTCTGTTCATTCATCTCACAGAGTTACATCTTTCCCTTCAAGAAGCCTTTCGCTAATGCTGTTCTTGTGGAATTGGCAAAGGGATATTTGGAAGCCCGTAGAGGGCTATGATGAAAAACGAAATATCTTCCGTTGAAAACTGGAAAGAAGCTTTCTGAGAAACTGCTCTGTGTTCTGTTAATTCATCTCACAGAGTTACATCTTTCCCTTCAAGAAGCCTTTCGCTAAGGCTGTTCTTGTGGAATTGGCAAAGGGATATTTGGAAGCCCAGAGAGGGCTATGGTGAAAAAGGAAATATCTTCCGTTCAAAACTGGAAAGAAGCTTTCTGAGAAACTGCTCAGTGTTCTGTTAATTCATCTCACAGAATTACATCTTTCCCTTCAAGAAGCCTTTCGCTAAGGCTGTTCTTGTGGAATTGGCAAAGGGATATTTGGAAGCCCATAGAGGGCTATGGTGAAAAAGGAAATATCTTCCGTTCAAAACTGGAAAGAAGCTTTCTGAGAAACTGCTCTGTGTTCTGTTAATTCATCTCACAGAGTTACATCTTTCCCTTCAAGAAGCCTTTCGCTAAGGCTCTTCTGGTGGAATTGGCAAAGGGATATTTGGAAGCCCATAGAGGGCTCTGGTGAAAAAGGAAATATCTTTCCTTCAAAACTGGAAAGAAGCTTTCTGAGAAACTGCTCTGTGTTCTGTTCATTCATCTCACAGAGTTACATCTTTCCCTTCAAGAAGCCTTTCGCTAAGGCTGTCCTTGTGGAATTGGCAAAGGGATATTTGGAAGCCCATAGAGGGCTACGGTGAAAAGGAAATATCTTCCATTCAAAACTGGAAAGAAGCTTTCTGAGAAACTGCTCTGTGTTCTGTTAATTCATCTCACAGAGTTACATCTTTCCCTTCAAGAAGCCTTTCGCTAAGGCTGTTCTTGTGGAATTGGCAAAGGGATATTTGGAAGCCCATAGAGGGCTATGGTGAAAAAGGAAATATCTTCCGTTCAAAACTGGAAAGAAGCTTTCTGAGAAACTGCTCTGTGTTCTGTTAATTCATCTCACAGAGTTACATCTTTCCCTTCCAGAAGCCTTTCGCTAAGGCTGTTCTTGTGGAATTGGCAAAGGGATATTTGGAAGCCCATAGAGGGCTATGGTGAAAAAGGAAATATCTTCCGTTCAAAACTGGAAAGAAGCTTTCTGAGAAACTGCTCTGTGTTCTGTTAATTCATCTCACAGAGTTACATCTTTCCCTTCAAGAAGCCTTTCGCTAAGGCTGTTCTTGTGGAATTGGCAAAGGGATATTTGGAAGCCCATAGAGGGCTATGGTGAAAAAGGAAATATCTTCCGTTCAAAACTGGAAAGAAGCTTTCTGAGAAACTGCTCTGTGTTCTGTTAATTCATCTCACAGAGTTACATCTTTCCCTTCAAGAAGCCTTTCGCTAAGGCTGTTCTTGTGGAATTGGCAAAGGGATATTTGGAAGCCCATAGAGGGCTATGGTGAAAAAGGAAATATCTTTCCTTCAAAACTGGAAAGAAGCTGTCTGAGAAACTGCTCTGTGTTCTGTTAATTCATCTCACAGAGTTACATCTTTCCCTTCAAGAAGCCTTTCGCTAAGGCTGTTGTTGTGGAATTGGCAAAGGGATATTTGGAAGCCCATAGAGGGCTATGGTGAAAAAGGAAATATCTTCCATTCAAAACTGGAAAGAAGCTTTCTGAGAAACTGCTCTGTGTTCTGTTAATTCATCTCACAGAGTTACATCTTTCCCTTCAAGAAGCCTTTAGCTAAGGCTTTTCTTGTGGAATTGGCAAAGGGATATTTGGAAGCCCATAGAGGGCTATGGTGAAAAAGGAAATATCTTCCGTTCAAAACTGGAAAGAAGCTTTCTGAGAAACTGCTCTGTGTTCCGTTAATTCATCTCACAGAGTTACATCTTTCCCTTCAAGAAGCCTTTCGCTAAGACTGTTCTTGTGGAATTGGCAAAGGGATATTTGGAAGCCCATAGAGGGCTCTGGTGAAAAAGGAAATATCTTTCCTTCAAAACTGGAAAGGGGCTTTCTGAGAAACTGCTCTGTGTTCTGTTCATTCATCTCACAGAGTTACATCTTTCCCTTCAAAAAGCCTTTCGCTAAGGCTGTTCTTGTGGAATTGGCAAAGGGATATTTGGAAGCCCATAGAGGGCTATGGTGAAAAAGAAAATATCTTCCGTTCAAAACTGGAAAGGAGCTTTCTGAGAAACTGCTCTGTGTTCTGTTAATTCATCTCACAGAGTTACATCTTTCCCTTCAAGAAGCCTTTCGCTAAGGCTGTTCTTGTGGAATTGGCAAAGGGATATTTGGAAGCCCATAGAGGGCTATGGTGAAAAAGGAAATATCTTCCGTTCAAAACTGGAAAGAAGCTTTCTGAGAAACTGCTCTGTGTTCTGTTAATTCATCTCACAGAGTTACATCTTTCCCTTTAAGAAGCCTTTCGCTAAGGCTGTTCTTGTGGAATTGGCAAAGGGATACTTGGAAGCCCATAGAGGGCTATGGTGAAAAAGGAAATATCTTCCATTCAAAACTGGAAAGAAGCTTTCTGAGAAACTGCTCTGTGTTCTGTTCATTCATCTCACAGAGTTACATCTTTCCCTTCAAGAAGACTTTCGCTAAGGCTGTTCTTGTGGAATTGGCAAAGGGATATTTGGAAGCCCATAGAGGGCTATGGTGAAAAAGGAAATATCTTCCGTTCAAAACTGGAAAGAAGCTTTCTGAGAAACTGCTCTGTGTTCTGTGAATTCATCTCACACAGTTACATCTCTCCCTTCAAGAAGTGTTTCGCTAAGGCTGTTCTTGGGGAATTGGCAAAGGGATATTTGGAAGCCCATAGAGGGCTATGGTGAAAAAGGAAATATCTTCCGTTCAAAACTGGAAAGAAGCTTTCTGAGAAACTGCTCTGTGTTCTGTTAATTCATCTCACAGAGTTACATCTTTCCCTTCAAGAAGCCTTTCGCTAAGGCTGTTCTTGTGGAATTGGCAAAGGGATATTTGGAAGCCCATAGAGGGCTATGGTGAAAAAGGAAATATCTTCCGTTCAAAACTGGAAAGAAGCTTTCTGAGAAACTGCTCTGTGTTCTGTTAATTCATCTCACAGAGTTACATCTTTCCCTTCAAGAAGCCTTTCGCTAAGGCTGTTCTTGTGGAATTGGCAAAGGGATATTTGGAAGCCCATAGAGGGCTATGGTGAAAAAGGAAATATCTTCCGTTCAAAACTGGAAGGAAGCTTTCTGAGAAACTGCTCTGTGTTCTGTTAATTCATCTCACAGAGTTACATCTTTCCCTTCCAGAAGCCTTTCGCTAAGGCTGTTCTTGTGGAATTGGCAAAGGGATATTTGGAAGCCCATAGAGGGCTATGGTGAGAAAGGAAATATCTTCCGTTCAAAACTGGAAAGAAGCTTTCTGAGAAACTGCTCTGTGTTCTGTTAATTCATCTCACAGAGTTACATCTTTCCCTTCAAGAAGTCTTTCGCTAAGGCTGTTCTTGTAGAATTGGCAAAGGGATATTTGGAAGCCCATAGAGGGCTATGGTGAAAAAGGAAATATCTTCCGTTCAAAACTGGAAAGAAGCTTTCTGAGAAACTGCTCTGTGTTCTGTTAATTCATCTCACAGAGTTACATCTTTCCCTTCAAGAAACCTTTCGCTAAGGCTGTTCTTGTGGAATTGGCAAAGGGATATTTGGAAGCCCATAGAGGGCTATGGTGAAAAAGGAAATATCTTCCGTTCAAAACTGGAAAGAAGCTTTCTGAGAAACTGCTCTGTGTTCTGTTAATTCATCTCACAGAGTTACATCTTTCCCTTCAAGAAGCCTTTCGCTAAGGCTGTTCTTGTGGAATTGGCAAAGGGATATTTGGAAGCCCTTAGAGGGCTCTGGTGAAAAAGGAAATATCTTTCCTTCAAAACTGGAAAGAAGCTTTCTGAGAAACTGCTCTGTGTTCTGTTAATTCATCTCACAGAGTTACATATTTCCCTTCAAGAAGCCTTTCTCTAATGCTGTTCTTGTGGAATTGGCAAAGGGATATTTGGAAGCCCATAGAGGGCTATGGTGAAAAAGGAAATATCTTCCGTTCAAAACTGGAAAGAAGCTCTCTGAGAAACTGCTCTGTGTTCTGTTAATTCATCTCACAGAGTTACATCTTTCCCTTCAAGAAGCCTTTCGCTAAGGCTGTTCTTGTGGAATTGGCAAAGGGATATTTGGAAGCCCATAGAGGGCTATGGTGAAAAAGGAAATATCTTCCGTTCAAAACTGGAAAGAAGCTTTCTGAGAAACTGCTCTGAGTTCTGTTAATTCATCTCACAGAGTTACATCTTTCCCTTCAAGATGCCTTTCGCTAAGGCTGTTCTTGTGGAATTGGCAAAGGGATATTTGGAAGCCCATAGAGGGCTATGTTGAAAAAGGAAATATCTTCCGTTCAAAACTGGAAAGAAGCTTTCTGAGAAACTGCTCTGTGTTCTGTTAATTCATCTCACAGAGTTACATCATTCCCTTCAAGAAGTCTTTCGCTAAGGCTGTTCTTGTAGAATTGGCAAAGGGATATTTGGAAGCCCATAGAGGGCTATGGTGAAAAAGGAAATATCTTCCGTTCAAAACGGGAAAGAAGCTTTCTGAGAAACTGCTCTGTGTTCTGTTAATTCACCTCACAGAGTTACATCTTTCCATTCAAGAAGCCTTTCGCTAAGGCTCTTCTGGTGGAATTGGCAAAGGGATATTTGGAAGCCCATAGAGGGCTCTGGTGAAAAAGGAAATATCTTTCCTTCAAAACTGGAAAGAAGCTTTCTGAGAAACTGCTCTGTGTTCTGTTAATTCATCTCACAGAGTTACATCTTTCCCTTCAAGAAGCCTTTCGCTAAGGCTGTTCTTGTGGAATTGGCAAAGGGATATTTGGAAGCCCATAGAGGGCTATGGTGAAAAAGGAAATATCTTCCGTTCAAAACTGGAAAGAAGCTTTCTGAGAAACTGCTCTGTGTTCTGTTAATTCATCTCACAGAGTTACATCTTTCCCTTCAAGAAGTGTTTCGCTAAGGCTGTTCTTGGGGAATTGGCAAAGGGATATTTGGAAGCCCATAGAGGGCTATGGTGAAAAAGGAAATATCTTCCGTTCAAAACTGGAAAGAAGCTTTCTGAGAAACTGCTCTGTGTTCTGTGAATTCATCTCACAGAGTTACATGTTTCCCTTCAAGAAGCCTTTCGCTAAGGCTGTTCTTGTGGAATTGGCAAAGGGATATTTGGAAGCCCATGGAGGGCTATGGTGAAAAAGGAAATATCTTCCGTTCCAAACTGGAAAGAAGCTTTCTGAGAAACTGCTCTGTGTTCTGTTAATTCATCTCACAGAGTTACATCTTTCCCTTCAAGAAGCCTTTGGCTAAGGCTGTTCTTGTGGAATTGGCAAAGGGATATTTGGATGCCCATAGAGGGCTATGGTGAAAAAGGAAATATCTTCCGTTCAAAACTGGAAAGAAGCTTTCTGAGAAACTGCTCTGTGTTCTGTTAATTCATCTCACAGAGTTACATCTTTCCCTTCAAGAAGCCTTTCGCTAAGGCTGTTCTTGTGGAATTGGCAAAGGGATATTTGGAAGCCCATAGAGGGCTATGGTGAAAAAGGAAATATCTTCCGTTCAAAACTGGAAAGAAGCTTTCTGAGAAACTGCTCTGTGTTCTGTTAATTCATCTCACAGAGTTACATCTTTCCCTTCAAGAAATCTTTCGCTAAGGCTGTTCTTGTAGTATTGGCAAAGGGATATTTGCAAGCCCATAGAGGGCTATGGTGAAAAAGGAACTATCTTCCGTTCAAAACTGGAAAGAAGCTTTCTGAGAAACTGCTCAGTGTTCTGTTAATTCATCTCACAGAGTTACATCTTTCCATTCAAGAAGCCTTTCGCTAAGGCTCTTCTGGTGGAATTGGCAAAGGGATATTTGGAAGACCATAGAGGGCTCTGGTGAAAAAGGAACTATCTTTCCTTCAAAACTGGAAAGAAGCTTTCTGAGAAACTGCTCTGTGTTCTGTTAATTCATCTCACAGAGTTACATCTTTCCCTTCAAGAAGCCTTTCGCTAAGGCTGTTCTTGTGGAATTGGCAAAGGGATATTTGGAAACCCATAGAGGGCTATGGTGAAAAAGAAAATATCTTCCGTTCAAAACTGGAAAGGAGCTTTCTGAGAAACTGCTCTGTGTTCTGTTAATTCATCTCACAGAGTTACATCTTTCCCTTCAAGAAGCCTTTATCTAAGGCTGTTCTTGTGGAATTGGCAAAGGGATATTTGGAAGCCCATAGAGGGCTATGGTGAAAAAGGAAATATCTTCCGTTCAAAACTGGAAAGAAGCTCTCTGAGAAACTGCTCTGTGTTCTGTTAATTCATCTCACAGAGTTACATCTTTCCCTTCAAGAAGCCTTTCGCTAAGGCTGTTCTTGTGGAATTGGCAAAGGGATATTTGGAAGCCCATAGAGGGCTATGGTGAAAAAGGAAATGTCTTCCGTTCAAAACTGGAAAGAAGCTTTCTGAGAAACTGCTCTGTGTTCTGTTAATTCATCTCACAGAGTTACATCTTTCCCTTCAAGAAGTCTTTCGCTAAGGCTGTTCTTGTAGAATTGGCAAAGGGATATTTGGAAGCCCATAGAGGGCTATGGTGAAAAAGGAAATATCTTCCGTTCAAAACTGGAAAGAAGCTTTCTGAGAAACTGCTCTGTGTTCTGTTAATTCATCTCACAGAGTTACATCTTTCCCTTCAAGAAGCCTTTCGCTAAGGCTGTTCTTGTGGAATTGGCAAAGGGATATTTGGAAGCCCATAGAGGGCTATGGTGAAAAAGGAAATATCTTCCGTTCAAAACTGGAAAGAAGCTTTCTGAGAAACTGCTCTGTGTTCTGTTAATTCATCTCACAGAGTTACATCTTTCCCTTCAAGAAGCCTTTCGCTAAGGCTGTTCTTGTGGAATTGGCAAAGGGATATTTGGAAGCCCATAGAGGGCTATGGTTAAAAAGGAAATATCTTCCGTTCAAAACTGGAAAGAAGCTTTCTGAGAAACTGCTCTGTGTTCTGTTAATTCATCTCACAGAGTTACATCTTTCCCTTCAAGAAGCCTTTCGCTAAGGCTGTTCTTGTGGAATTGGCAAAGGGATATTTGGAAGCCCATAGAGGGCTATGGTGAAAAAGGAAATATCTTCCGTTCAAAACTGGAAAGAATCTTTCTGAGAAACTGCTCTGTGTTCTGTTAATTCATCTCACAGAGTTACATCTTTCCCTTCAAGAAGTGTTGCGCTAAGGCTGTTCTTGGGGAATTGGCAAAGGGATATTTGGAAGCCTATAGAGGGTATGGTGAAAAAGGAAATATCTTCCGTTCAAAACTGGAAAGAAGCTTTCTGAGAAACTGCTCTGTGTTCTGTGAATTCATCTCACAGACTTACATCTTTCCCTTCAAGAAGCCTTTCGCTAAGGCTGTTCTTGTGGAATTGGCAAAGGGATATTTGGAAGACCATAGAGGGCTATGGTGAAAAAGGAAATATCTTCCGTTCAAAACTGGAAAGAAGCTTTCTGAGAAACTGCTCTGTGTTCTGTTAATTCATCTCACAGAGTTACATCTTTCCATTCAAGAAGCCTTTCGCTAAGGCTCTTCTGGTGGAATTGGCAAAGGGATATTTGGAAGCCCATAGAGGGCTCTGGTGAAAAAGGAAATATCTTTCCTTCAAAACTGGAAAGAAGCTTTCTGAGAAACTGCTCTGTGTTCTGTTAATTCATCTCACAGAGTTACATCTTTCCCTTCAAGAAGCCTTTCGCTAAGGCTGTTCTTGTGGAATTGGCAAAGGGATATTTTGAAGCCCATAGAGGGCTATGGTGAAAAAGAAAATATCTTCCGTTCAAAACTGGAAAGGAGCTTTCTGAGAAACTGCTCTGTGTTCTGTTAATTCATCTCACAGAGTTACATCTTTCCCTTCAAGAAGCCTTTCGCTAAGGCTGTTCTTGTGGAATTGGCAAAGGGATATTTGGAAGCCCATAGAGGGCTATGGTGAAAAAGGAAATATCTTCCGTTCAAAACTGGAAAGAAGCTTCCTGAGAAACTGCTCTGTGTTCTGTTAATTCATCTCACAGAGTTACATCTTTCCCTTCAAGAAGCCTTTCGCTAAGTCTGTTCTTGTGGAATTGGCAAAGGGATATTTGGAAGCCCATAGAGGGCTATTTTGAAAAAGGAAATATCTTCCATTCAAAACTGGAAAGAAGCTTTCTGAGAAACTGCTCTGTGTTCTGTTAATTCATCTCACAGAGTTACATCTTTCCCTTCAAGAAGCCTTTCTCTAAGGCTGTTCTTGTGGAATTGGCAAAGGGATATTTGGAAGCCCATAGAGGGCTATGGTGAAAAAGGAAATATCTTCCGTTCAAAACTTGAAAGAAGCTTTCTGAGAAACTGCTCTGTGTTCTGTTAATTCATCTCACAGAGTTACATCTTTCCCTTCAAGAAGCCTTTCGCTAAGGCTGTTCTTGTGGAATTGGCAAAGGGATATTTGGAAGCCCATAGAGGGCTATGGTGAAAAAGGAAATATCTTCCGTTCAAAACTGGAAAGAAGCTTTCTGAGAAACTGCTCTGTGTTCTGTTAATTCATCTCACAGAGTTACATCTTTCCCTTCAAGAAGCCTTTCGCTAAGGCTGTTCTTGTGGAATAGGCAAAGGGATATTTGGAAGCCCATAGAGGGCTATGGTGAAAAAGGAAATATCTTCCGTTCAAAACTGGAAAGAAGCTTTCTGAGAAACTGCTCTGTGTTCTGTTAATTCATCTCACAGAGTTACATCTTTCCCTTCAAGAAGCCTTTCGCTAAGGCTGTTCTTGTGGAATTGGCAAAGGGATATTTGGAAGCCCATAGAGGGCTATGGTGAAAAAGGAAATATCTTCCGTTCAAAACTGGAAAGAATCTTTCTGAGAAACTGCTCTGTGTTCTGTTAATTCATCTCACAGAGTTACATCTTTCCCTTCAAGAAGTGTTGCGCTAAGGCTGTTCTTGGGGAATTGGCAAAGGGATATTTGGAAGCCTATAGAGGGCTATGGTGAAAAAGGAAATATCTTCCGTTCAAAACTGGAAAGAAGCTTTCTGAGAAACTGCTCTGTGTTCTGTGAATTCATCTCACAGACTTACATCTTTCCCTTCAAGAAGCCTTTCGCTAAGGCTGTTCTTGTGGAATTGGCAAAGGGATATTTGGAAGCCCATAGAGGGCTATGGTGAAAAAGTAAATATCTTCCGTTCCAAACTGTAAAGAAGCTTTCTGAGAAACTGCTCTGTGTTCTGCTAATTCATCTCACAGAGTTACATCTTTCCCTTCAAGAAGCCTTTCGCTAAGGCTGTTCTTGTGGAATTGGCAAAGGGATATTTGGAAGCCCATAGAGGGCTATGGTGAAAAAGGAAATATCTTCCGTTCAAAACTGGAAAGAAGCTTTCTGAGAAACTGCTCTGTGTTCTGTTAATTCATCTCACAGAGTTACATCTTTCCCTTCAAGAAGCCTTTCGCTAAGGCTGTTCTTGTGGAATTGGCAAAGGGATATTTGGAAGCCCATAGAGGGCTATGGTGAAAAAGGAAATATCTTCCGTTCAAAACTGGAAAGAAGCTTTCTGAGAAATTGCTCTGTGTTCTGTTAATTCATCTCACAGAGTTACATCTTTCCCTTCAAGAAGCCTTTCGCTAAGGCTGTTCTTGTGGAATTGGCAAAGGGATATTTGGAAGCCCATAGAGGGCTATGGTGAAAAAGCAAATATCTTCCGTTCAAAACTGGAAAGAAGCTTTCTGAGAAACTGCTCTGTGTTCTGTTAATTCATCTCACAGAGTTACATCTTTCCCTTCAAGAAGCCTTTCGCTAAGGCTGTTCTTGTGGAATTGGCAAAGGGATATTTGGAAGCCCATAGAGGGCTATGGTGAAAAAGGAAATATCTTCCGTTCAAAACTGGAAAGAAGCTTTCTGAGAAACTGCTCTGTGTTCTGTTAATTCATCTCACAGAGTTACATCTTTCCCTTCAAGAAGTGTTTCGCTAAGGCTGTTCTTGGGGAATTGGCAAAGGGATATTTGGAAGCCCATAGAGGGCTATGGTGAGAAAGGAAATATCTTCCGTTCAAAACTGGAAAGAAGCTTTCTGAGAAACTGCTCTGTGTTCTGTGAATTCATCTCACAGAGTTACATCTTTCCCTTCAAGAAGCCTTTCGCTAAGGCTGTTCTTGTGGAATTGGCAAAGGGATATTTGGAAGCCCATAGAGGGCTATGGTGAAAAAGTAAATATCTTCCGTTCCAAACTGGAAAGAAGCTTTCTGAGAAACTGCTCTGTGTTCTGTTAATTCATCTCACAGAGTTACATCTTTCCCTTCAAGAAGCCTTTCGCTAAGGCTGTTCTTGTGGAATTGGCAAAAGGATATTTGGAAGCCCATAGAGGGCTATGGTGAAAAAGGAAATATCTTCCGTTCAAAACTGGAAAGAAGCTTTCTGAGAAACTGCTCTGTGTTCTGTTAATTCATCTCACAGAGTTACATCTTTCCCTTCAAGAAGCCTTTCGCTAAGGCTGTTCTTGTGAAATTGGCAAAGGGATATTTGGAAGCGCATAGAGGGCTATGGTGAAAAAGGAAATATCTTCCGTTCAAAACTGGAAAGAAGCTTTCTGAGAAACTGCTCTGTGTTCTGTTAATTCATCTCACAGAGTTACATCTTTCCTTCAAGAAGTCTTTCGCTAAGGCTGTTCTTGTAGAATTGGCAAAGGGATATTTGGAAGCCCATAGAGGGCTATGGTGAAAAAGGAAATATCTTCCGTTCAAAACTGGAAAGAAGCTTTCTGAGAAACTGCTCAGTGTTCTGTTAATTCATCTCACAGAGTTACATCTTTCCATTCAAGAAGCCTTTCCCTAAGGCTCTTCTGGTGGAATTGGCAAAGGGATATTTGGAAGCCCATAGAGGGCTCTGGTGAAAAAGGAAATATCTTTCCTTCAAAACTGGAAAGAAGCTTTCTGAGAAACTGCTCTGTGTTCTGTTAATTCATCTCACAGAGTTACATCTTTCCCTTCAAGAAGCCTTTCGCTAAGGCTGTTCTTGTGGAATTGGCAAAGGGATATTTGGAAGCCCATAGAGGGCTATGGTGAAAAAGAAAATATCTTCCGTTAAAAACTGGAAAGGAGCTTTCTGAGAAACTGCTCTGTGTTCTGTTAATTCATCTCACAGAGTTACATCTTTCCCTTCAAGAAGCCTTTCGCTAAGGCTGTTCTTGTGGAATTGGCAAAGGGATATTTGGAAGCCCATAGAGGGCTATGGTGAAAAAGGAAATATCTTCCGTTCAAAACTGGAAAGAAGCTTTCTGAGAAACTGCTCTGTGTTCTGTTAATTCATCTCAAAGAGTTACATCTTTCCCTTCAAGAGGCCTTTCGCTAAGGCTGTTCTTGTGGAATTGGCAAAGGGATATTTGGAAGCCCATAGAGGGCTATGGTGAAAAAGGAAATATCTTCCGTTCAAAACTGGAAAGAAGCTCTCTGAGAAACTGCTCTGTGTTGTGTTAATTCATCTCACAGAGTTACATCTTTCCCTTCCAGAATCCTTTCGCTAAGGCTGTTCTTCTGGAATTGGCAAAGGGATATTTGGAAGCCCATAGAGGGCTAAGGTGAAAAAGGAAATATCTTCCGTTCAAAACTGGAAAGAAGCTTTCTGAGAAACTGCTCTGTGTTCTGTTCATTCATCTCACAGAGTTACATCTTTCCCTTCAAGAAGCCTTTCGCTAAGGCTGTTCTTCTGGAATTGGCAAAGGGATATTTGGAAGCCCATAGAGGGCTATGGTGAAAAAGGAAATATCTTCCATTCAAAACTGGAAAGAAGCTCTGAGAAACTGCTCTGTGTTCTGTTAATTCATCTCCCAGAGTTACATCTTTCCCTTCAAGAAGCCTTTCGCTAAGACTGTTCTTGTGGAATTGGCAAAGGGATATTTGGAAGCCCATAGAGGGCTATGGTGAAAAAGGAAATATCTTCCGTTCAAAACTGGAAAGAAGCTTTCTGAGAAACTGCTCTGTGTTCTGTTAATTCATCTCACAGAGTTACATCTTTCCCTTCAAGAAGTCTTTCGCTAAGGCTGTTCTTGTAGAATTGGCAAAGGGATATTTGGAAGCCCATAGAGGGTATGGTGAAAAAGGAAATATCTTCCGTTGAAAACTGGAAAGAAGCTTTCTGAGAAACTGCTCTGTGTTCTGCTAATTCATCTCACAGAGTTACATCTTTCCCTTCAAGAAGCCTTTCGCTAAGGCTGTTCTTGTGGAATTGGCAAAGGGATATTTGGAAGCCCATAGAGGGCTATGGTGAAAAAGGAAATATATTCCGTTCAAAATTGGAAAGAAGCTTTCTGAGAAACTGCTCTGTGTTCTGTTAATTCATCTCACAGAGTTACATCTTTTCCTTCAAGAAGCCTTTCGCTAAGGCTGTTCTTGTGGAATTGGCAAAGGGATATTTGGAAGCCCATAGAGGGCTATGGTGAAAAAGGAAATATCTTCCGTTCAAAACTGGAAAGAAGCTTTCTGAGAAACTGCTCTGTGTTCTGTTCATTCATCTCACAGAGTTACATCTTTCCCTTCAAGAAGACTTTCGCTAAGGCTGTTCTTGTGGAATTGGCAAAGGGATATTTGGAAGCCCATAGAGGGCTATGGTGAAAAAGGAAATATCTTCCGTTCAAAACTGGAAAGAAGCTTTCTGAGAAACTGCTCTGTGTTCTGTTAATTCATCTCACAGAGTTACATCTTTCCCTTCAAGAAGCCTTTCGCTAAGGCTGTTCTTGTGGAATTGGCAAAGGGCTATTTGGAAGCCCATAGAGGGCTATGGTGAAAAAGGAAATATCTTCCGTTCAAAACTGGAAAGAAGCTTTCTGAGAAACTGCTCTGTGTTCTGTTAATTCATCTCACAGAGTTACATCTTTAACTTCAAGAAGCCTTTCGCTAAGGCTGTTATTGTAGAATTGGCAAAGGGATATTTGGAAGCCCATAGAGGGCTATGGTGAAAAAGGAAATATCTTCCGTTCAAAACTGGAAAGAAGCTTTCTGAGAAACTGCTCTGTGTTCTGTTAATTCATCTCACAGAGTTACATCTTTCCCTTTAAGAAGCCTTTCGCTAAGGCTGTTCTTGTGGAATTGGCAAAGGGATATTTGGAAGCCCATAGAGGGCTATGGTGAAAAAGGAAATATCTTCCATTCAAAACTGGAAAGAAGCTTTCTGAGAAACTGCTCTGTGTTCTGTTAATTCATCTCACAGAGTTACATCTTTCCCTTCAAGAAGCCTTTCGCTAAGGCTGTTCTTGTGGAATTGGCAAAGGGATATTTGGAAGCCCATAGAGGGCTATGGTGAAAAAGGAAATATCTTGCGTTCAAAACTGGAAAGAAGCTTTCTGAGAAACTGCTCTGTGTTCTGTTAATTCATCTCACAGAGTTACATCTTTCCCTTCCAGAAGTCTTTCGCTAAGGCTGTTCTTGTGGAATTGGCAAAGGGATATTTGGAAGCCCATAGAGGGCTATGGTGAAAAAGGAAATATCTTCCGTTCAAAACTGGAAAGAAGCTTTCTGAGAAACTGCTCAGTGTTCTGTTAATTCATCTCACAGAGTTACATCTTTCCATTCAAGAAGCCTTTCCCTAAGGCTCTTCTGGTGGAATTGGCAAAGGGATATTTGGAAGCCCATAGAGGGCTCTGGTGAAAAAGGAAATATCTTTCCTTCAAAACTGGAAAGAAGCTTTCTGAGAAACTGCTCTGTGTTCTGTTAATTCATCTCACAGAGTTACATCTTTCCCTTCAAGAAGCCTTTCGCTAAGGCTGTTCTTGTGGAATTGGCAAAGGGATATTTGGAAGCCCATAGAGGGCTATGGTGAAAAAGAAAATATCTTCCGTTAAAAACTGGAAAGGAGCTTTCTGAGAAACTGCTCTGTGTTCTGTTAATTCATCTCACAGAGTTACATCTTTCCCTTCAAGAAGCCTTTCGCTAAGGCTGTTCTTGTGGAATTGGCAAAGGGATATTTGGAAGCCCATAGAGGGCTATGGTGAAAAAGGAAATATCTTCCGTTCAAAACTGGAAAGAAGCTTTCTGAGAAACTGCTCTGTGTTCTGTTAATTCATCTCAAAGAGTTACATCTTTCCCTTCAAGAGGCCTTTCGCTAAGGCTGTTCTTGTGGAATTGGCAAAGGGATATTTGGAAGCCCATAGAGGGCTATGGTGAAAAAGGAAATATCTTCCGTTCAAAACTGGAAAGAAGCTCTCTGAGAAACTGCTCTGTGTTCTGTTAATTCATCTCACAGAGTTACATCTTTCCCTTCCAGAATCCTTTCGCTAAGGCTGTTCTTCTGGAATTGGCAAAGGGATATTTGGAAGCCCATAGAGGGCTAAGGTGAAAAAGGAAATATCTTCCGTTCAAAACTGGAAAGAAGCTTTCTGAGAAACTGCTCTGTGTTCTGTTCATTCATCTCACAGAGTTACATCTTTCCCTTCAAGAAGCCTTTCGCTAAGGCTGTTCTTGTGGAATTGGCAAAGGGATATTTGGAAGCCCATAGAGGGCTATGGTGAAAAAGGAAATATCTTCCATTCAAAACTGGAAAGAAGCTCTGAGAAACTGCTCTGTGTTCTGTTAATTCATCTCCCAGAGTTACATCTTTCCCTTCAAGAAGCCTTTCGCTAAGACTGTTCTTGTGGAATTGGCAAAGGGATATTTGGAAGCCCATAGAGGGCTATGGTGAAAAAGGAAATATCTTCCGTTCAAAACTGGAAAGAAGCTTTCTGAGAAACTGCTCTGTGTTCTGTTAATTCATCTCACAGAGTTACATCTTTCCCTTCAAGAAGTCTTTCGCTAAGGCTGTTCTTGTAGAATTGGCAAAGGGATATTTGGAAGCCCATAGAGGGTATGGTGAAAAAGGAAATATCTTCCGTTGAAAACTGGAAAGAAGCTTTCTGAGAAACTGCTCTGTGTTCTGCTAATTCATCTCACAGAGTTACATCTTTCCCTTCAAGAAGCCTTTCGCTAAGGCTGTTCTTGTGGAATTGGCAAAGGGATATTTGGAAGCCCATAGAGGGCTATGGTGAAAAAGGAAATATATTCCGTTCAAAATTGGAAAGAAGCTTTCTGAGAAACTGCTCTGTGTTCTGTTAATTCATCTCACAGAGTTACATCTTTTCCTTCAAGAAGCCTTTCGCTAAGGCTGTTCTTGTGGAATTGGCAAAGGGATATTTGGAAGCCCATAGAGGGCTATGGTGAAAAAGGAAATATCTTCCGTTCAAAACTGGAAAGAAGCTTTCTGAGAAACTGCTCTGTGTTCTGTTCATTCATCTCACAGAGTTACATCTTTCCCTTCAAGAAGACTTTCGCTAAGGCTGTTCTTGTGGAATTGGCAAAGGGATATTTGGAAGCCCATAGAGGGCTATGGTGAAAAAGGAAATATCTTCCGTTCAAAACTGGAAAGAAGCTTTCTGAGAAACTGCTCTGTGTTCTGTTAATTCATCTCACAGAGTTACATCTTTCCCTTCAAGAAGCCTTTCGCTAAGGCTGTTCTTGTGGAATTGGCAAAGGGCTATTTGGAAGCCCATAGAGGGCTATGGTGAAAAAGGAAATATCTTCCGTTCAAAACTGGAAAGAAGCTTTCTGAGAAACTGCTCTGTGTTCTGTTAATTCATCTCACAGAGTTACATCTTTAACTTAAAGAAGCCTTTCGCTAAGGCTGTTATTGTAGAATTGGCAAAGGGATATTTGGAAGCCCATAGAGGGCTATGGTGAAAAAGGAAATATCTTCCGTTCAAAACTGGAAAGAAGCTTTCTGAGAAACTGCTCTGTGTTCTGTTAATTCATCTCACAGAGTTACATCTTTCCCTTTAAGAAGCCTTTCGCTAAGGCTGTTCTTGTGGAATTGGCAAAGGGATATTTGGAAGCCCATAGAGGGCTATGGTGAAAAAGGAAATATCTTCCATTCAAAACTGGAAAGAAGCTTTCTGAGAAACTGCTCTGTGTTCTGTTAATTCATCTCACAGAGTTACATCTTTCCCTTCAAGAAGCCTTTCGCTAAGGCTGTTCTTGTGGAATTGGCAAAGGGATATTTGGAAGCCCATAGAGGGCTATGGTGAAAAAGGAAATATCTTGCGTTCAAAACTGGAAAGAAGCTTTCTGAGAAACTGCTCTGTGTTCTGTTAATTCATCTCACAGAGTTACATCTTTCCCTTCCAGAAGTCTTTCGCTAAGGCTGTTCTTGTGGAATTGGCAAAGGGATATTTGGAAGCCCATAGAGGGCTATGGTGAAAAAGGAAATATCTTCCGTTCAAAACTGGAAAGAAGCTTTCTGAGAAACTGCTCTGTGTTCTGTTAATTCATCTCACAGAGTTACATCTTTCTCTTCAAGAAGTCTTTCGCTAAGGCTGTTCTTGTAGAATTGGCAAAGGGATATTTGGAAGCCCATAGAGGGCTATGGTGAAAAAGGAAATATCTTCCGTTCAAAACTGGAAAGAAGCTTTCTGAGAAACTGCTCTGTGTTCTGTTAATTCATCTCACAGAGTTACATCTTTCCCTTTAAGAAGCCTTTCGCTAAGGCTGTTCTTGTGGAATTGGCAAAGGGATATTTGGAAGCCCATAGAGGGCTATGGTGAAAAAGGAAATATCTTCCGTTCAAAACTGGAAAGAAGCTTTCTGAGAAACTGCTCTGTGTTCTGTTAATTCATCTCACAGAGTTACATCTTTCCCTTCAAGAAGCCTTTCGCTAAGGCTGTTCTTCTGGAATTGGCAAAGGGATATTTGGAAGCCCTTAGAGGGCTATGGTGAAAAAGGAAATATCTTCCGCTCAAAACTGGAAAGAAGCTTTCTGAGAAACTGCTCTGTGTTCTGTTCATGCATCTCACAGAGTTACATCTTTCCCTTCAAGAAGCCTTTCTCTAAGGCTGTTCTTGTGGAATTGGCAAAGGGATATTTGGAAGCCCATAGAGGGCTATGGTGAAAAAGGAAATATCTTCCGTTCAAAACTGGAAAGAAGCTCTCTGAGAAACTGCTCTGTGTTCTGTTAATTCATCTCACAGAGTTACATCTTTCCCTTCAAGAAGCCTTTCGCTAAGGCTGTTCTTGTGGAATTGGCAAAGGGATATTTGGAAGCCCATAGAGGGCTATGGTGAAAAAGGAAATATCTTCCGTTCAAAACTGGAAAGAAGCTTTCTGAGAAACTGCTCTGTGTTCTGTTAATTCATCTCACAGAGTTACATCTTTCCCTTCAAGAAGTGTTGCGCTAAGGCTGTTCTTGGGGAATTGGCAAAGGGATATTTGGAAGCCTATAGAGGGCTATGGTGAAAAAGGAAATATCTTCCGTTCAAAACTGGAAAGAAGCTTTCTGAGAAACTGCTCTGTGTTCTGTGAATTCATCTCACAGACTTACATCTTTCCCTTCAAGAAGCCTTTCGCTAAGGCTGTTCTTGTGGAATTGGCAAAGGGATATTTGGAAGCCCATAGAGGGCTATGGTGAAAAAGTAAATATCTTCCGTTCCAAATTGTAAAGAAGCTTTCTGAGAAACTGCTCTGTGTTCTGCTAATTCATCTCACAGAGTTACATCTTTCCCTTCAAGAAGCCTTTCGCTAAGGCTGTTCTTGTGGAATTGGCAAAGGGATATTTGGAAGCCCATAGAGGGCTATGGTGAAAAAGGAAATATCTTCCGTTCAAAACTGGAAAGAAGCTTTCTGAGAAACTGCTCTGTGTTCTGTTAATTCATCTCACAGAGTTACATCTTTCCCTTCAAGAAGCCTTTCGCTAAGGCTGTTCTTGTGGAATTGGCAAAGGGATATTTGGAAGCCCATAGAGGGCTATGGTGAAAAAGGAAATATCTTCCGTTCAAAACTGGAAAGAAGCTTTCTGAGAAACTGCTCTGTGTTCTGTTAATTCATCTCACAGAGTTACATCTTTCCCTTCAAGAAGCCTTTCGCTAAGGCTGTTCTTGTGGAATTGGCAAAGGGATATTTGGAAGCCCATAGAGGGCTATGGTGAAAAAGCAAATATCTTCCGTTCAAAACTGGAAAGAAGCTTTCTGAGAAACTGCTCTGTGTTCTGTTAATTCATCTCACAGAGTTACATCTTTCCCTTCAAGAAGCCTTTCGCTAAGGCTGTTCTTGTGGAATTGGCAAAGGGATATTTGGAAGCCCATAGAGGGCTATGGTGAAAAAGGTAATATCTTCCGTTCAAAACTGGAAAGAAGCTTTCTGAGAAACTGCTCTGTGTTCTGTTAATTCATCTCACAGAGTTACATCTTTCCCTTCAAGAAGTGTTTCGCTAAGGCTGTTCTTGGGGAATTGGCAAAGGGATATTTGGAAGCCCATAGAGGGCTATGGTGAGAAAGGAAATATCTTCCGTTCAAAACTGGAAAGAAGCTTTCTGAGAAACTGCTCTGTGTTCTGTGAATTCATCTCACAGAGTTACATCTTTCCCTTCAAGAAGCCTTTCGCTAAGGCTGTTCTTGTGGAATTGGCAAAGGGATATTTGGAAGCCCATAGAGGGCTATGGTGAAAAAGTAAATATCTTCCGTTCCAAACTGGAAAGAAGCTTTCTGAGAAACTGCTCTGTGTTCTGTTAAATCATCTCACAGAGTTACATCTTTCCCTTCAAGAAGCCTTTCGCTAAGGCTGTTCTTGTGGAATTGGCAAAAGGATATTTGGAAGCCCATAGAGGGCTATGGTGAAAAAGGAAATATCTTCCGTTCAAAACTGGAAAGAAGCTTTCTGAGAAACTGCTCTGTGTTCTGTTAATTCATCTCACAGAGTTACATCTTTCCCTTCAAGAAGCCTTTCGCTAAGGCTGTTCTTGTGAAATTGGCAAAGGGATATTTGGAAGCGCATAGAGGGCTATGGTGAAAAAGGAAATATCTTCCGTTCAAAACTGGAAAGAAGCTTTCTGAGAAACTGCTCTGTGTTCTGTTAATTCATCTCACAGAGTTACATCTTTCCTTCAAGAAGTCTTTCGCTAAGGCTGTTCTTGTAGAATTGGCAAAGGGATATTTGGAAGCCCATAGAGGGCTATGGTGAAAAAGGAAATATCTTCCGTTCAAAACTGGAAAGAAGCTTTCTGAGAAACTGCTCAGTGTTCTGTTAATTCATCTCACAGAGTTACATCTTTCCATTCAAGAAGCCTTTCCCTAAGGCTCTTCTGGTGGAATTGGCAAAGGGATATTTGGAAGCCCATAGAGGGCTCTGGTGAAAAAGGAAATATCTTTCCTTCAAAACTGGAAAGAAGCTTTCTGAGAAACTGCTCTGTGTTCTGTTAATTCATCTCACAGAGTTACATCTTTCCCTTCAAGAAGCCTTTCGCTAAGGCTGTTCTTGTGGAATTGGCAAAGGGATATTTGGAAGCCCATAGAGGGCTATGGTGAAAAAGAAAATATCTTCCGTTAAAAACTGGAAAGGAGCTTTCTGAGAAACTGCTCTGTGTTCTGTTAATTCATCTCACAGAGTTACATCTTTCCCTTCAAGAAGCCTTTCGCTAAGGCTGTTCTTGTGGAATTGGCAAAGGGATATTTGGAAGCCCATAGAGGGCTATGGTGAAAAAGGAAATATCTTCCGTTCAAAACTGGAAAGAAGCTTTCTGAGAAACTGCTCTGTGTTCTGTTAATTCATCTCAAAGAGTTACATCTTTCCCTTCAAGAGGCCTTTCTCTAAGGCTGTTCTTGTGGAATTGGCAAAGGGATATTTGGAAGCCCACAGAGGGCTATGGTGAAAAAGGAAATATCTTCCGTTCAAAACTGGAAAGAAGCTCTCTGAGAAACTGCTCTGTGTTCTGTTAATTCATCTCACAGAGTTACATCTTTCCCTTCCAGAATCCTTTCGCTAAGGCTGTTCTTCTGGAATTGGCAAAGGGATATTTGGAAGCCCATAGAGGGCTAAGGTGAAAAAGGAAATATCTTCCGTTCAAAACTGGAAAGAAGCTTTCTGAGAAACTGCTCTGTGTTCTGTTCATTCATCTCACAGAGTTACATCTTTCCCTTCAAGAAGCCTTTCGCTAAGGCTGTTCTTGTGGAATTGGCAAAGGGATATTTGGAAGCCCATAGAGGGCTATGGTGAAAAAGGAAATATCTTCCATTCAAAACTGGAAAGAAGCTCTGAGAAACTGCTCTGTGTTCTGTTAATTCATCTCCCAGAGTTACATCTTTCCCTTCAAGAAGCCTTTCGCTAAGACTGTTCTTGTGGAATTGGCAAAGGGATATTTGGAAGCCCATAGAGGGCTATGGTGAAAAAGGAAATATCTTCCGTTCAAAACTGGAAAGAAGCTTTCTGAGAAACTGCTCTGTGTTCTGTTAATTCATCTCACAGAGTTACATCTTTCCCTTCAAGAAGTCTTTCGCTAAGGCTGTTCTTGTAGAATTGGCAAAGGGATATTTGGAAGCCCATAGAGGGCTATGGTGAAAAAGGAAATATCTTCCGTTGAAAACTGGAAAGAAGCTTTCTGAGAAACTGCTCTGTGTTCTGCTAATTCATCTCACAGAGTTACATCTTTCCCTTCAAGAAGCCTTTCGCTAAGGCTGTTCTTGTGGAATTGGCAAAGGGATATTTGGAAGCCCATAGAGGGCTATGGTGAAAAAGGAAATATATTCCGTTCAAAATTGGAAAGAAGCTTTCTGAGAAACTGCTCTGTGTTCTGTTAATTCATCTCACAGAGTTACATCTTTTCCTTCAAGAAGCCTTTCGCTAAGGCTGTTCTTGTGGAATTGGCAAAGGGATATTTGGAAGCCCATAGAGGGCTATGGTGAAAAAGGAAATACCTTCCGTTCAAAACTGGAAAGAAGCTTTCTGAGAAACTGCTCTGTGTTCTGTTCATTCATCTCACAGAGTTACATCTTTCCCTTCAAGAAGACTTTCGCTAAGGCTGTTCTTGTGGAATTGGCAAAGGGATATTTGGAAGCCCATAGAGGGCTATGGTGAAAAAGGAAATATCTTCCGTTCAAAACTGGAAAGAAGCTTTCTGAGAAACTGCTCTGTGTTCTGTTAATTCATCTCACAGAGTTACATCTTTCCCTTCAAGAAGCCTTTCGCTAAGGCTGTTCTTGTGGAATTGGCAAAGGGCTATTTGGAAGCCCATAGAGGGCTATGGTGAAAAAGGAAATATCTTCCGTTCAAAACTGGAAAGAAGCTTTCTGAGAAACTGCTCTGTGTTCTGTTAATTCATCTCACAGAGTTACATCTTTAACTTCAAGAAGCCTTTCGCTAAGGCTGTTATTGTAGAATTGGCAAAGGGATATTTGGAAGCCCATAGAGGGCTATGGTGAAAAAGGAAATATCTTCCGTTCAAAACTGGAAAGAAGCTTTCTGAGAAACTGCTCTGTGTTCTGTTAATTCATCTCACAGAGTTACATCTTTCCCTTTAAGAAGCCTTTCGCTAAGGCTGTTCTTGTGGAATTGGCAAAGGGATATTTGGAAGCCCATAGAGGGCTATGGTGAAAAAGGAAATATCTTCCATTCAAAACTGGAAAGAAGCTTTCTGAGAAACTGCTCTGTGTTCTGTTAATTCATCTCACAGAGTTACATCTTTCCCTTCAAGAAGCCTTTCGCTAAGGCTGTTCTTGTGGAATTGGCAAAGGGATATTTGGAAGCCCATAGAGGGCTATGGTGAAAAAGGAAATATCTTGCGTTCAAAACTGGAAAGAAGCTTTCTGAGAAACTGCTCTGTGTTCTGTTAATTCATCTCACAGAGTTACATCTTTCCCTTCCAGAAGTCTTTCGCTAAGGCTGTTCTTGTGGAATTGGCAAAGGGATATTTGGAAGCCCATAGAGGGCTATGGTGAAAAAGGAAATATCTTCCGTTCAAAACTGGAAAGAAGCTTTCTGAGAAACTGCTCTGTGTTCTGTTAATTCATCTCACAGAGTTACATCTTTCTCTTCAAGAAGTCTTTCGCTAAGGCTGTTCTTGTAGAATTGGCAAAGGGATATTTGGAAGCCCATAGAGGGCTATGGTGAAAAAGGAAATATCTTCCGTTCAAAACTGGAAAGAAGCTTTCTGAGAAACTGCTCTGTGTTCTGTTAATTCATCTCACAGAGTTACATCTTTCCCTTTAAGAAGCCTTTCGCTAAGGCTGTTCTTGTGGAATTGGCAAAGGGATATTTGGAAGCCCATAGAGGGCTATGGTGAAAAAGGAAATATCTTCCGTTCAAAACTGGAAAGAAGCTTTCTGAGAAACTGCTCTGTGTTCTGTTAATTCATCTCACAGAGTTACATCTTTCCCTTCAAGAAGGCTTTCGCTAAGGCTGTTCTTCTGGAATTGGCAAAGGGATATTTGGAAGCCCTTAGAGGGCTATGGTGAAAAAGGAAATATCTTCCGCTCAAAACTGGAAAGAAGCTTTCTGAGAAACTGCTCTGTGTTCTGTTCATGCATCTCACAGAGTTACATCTTTCCCTTCAAGAAGCCTTTCGCTAAGGCTGTTCTTGTGGAATTGGCAAAGGGATATTTGGAAGCCCATAGAGGGCTATGGTGAAAAAGGAAATATCTTCCGTTCAAAACTGGAAAGAAGCTCTCTGAGAAACTGCTCTGTGTTCTGTTAATTCATCTCACAGAGTTACATCTTTCCCTTCAAGAAGCCTTTCGCTAAGGCTGTTCTTGTGGAATTGGCAAAGGGATATTTGGAAGCCCATAGAGGGCTATGGTGAAAAAGGAAATATCTTCCGTTCAAAACTGGAAAGAAGCTTTCTGAGAAACTGCTCTGTGTTCTGTTAATTCATCTCACAGAGTTACATCTTTCCCTTCAAGATGCCTTTCGCTAAGGCTGTTCTTGTGGAATTGGCAAAGGGATATTTGGAAGCCCATAGAGGGCTATGTTGAAAAAGGAAATATCTTCCGTTCAAAACTGGAAAGAAGCTTTCTGAGAAACTGCTCTGTGTTCTGTTAATTCATCTCACAGAGTTACATCATTCCCTTCAAGAAGTCTTTCGCTAAGGCTGTTCTTGTAGAATTGGCAAAGGGATATTTGGAAGCCCATAGAGGGCTATGGTGAAAAAGGAAATATCTTCCGTTCAAAACGGGAAAGAAGCTTTCTGAGAAACTGCTCTGTGTTCTGTTAATTCATCTCACAGAGTTACATCTTTCCATTCAAGAAGCCTTTCGCTAAGGCTCTTCTGGTGGAATTGGCAAAGGGATATTTGGAAGCCCATAGAGGGCTCTGGTGAAAAAGGAAATATCTTTCCTTCAAAACTGGAAAGAAGCTTTCTGAGAAACTGCTCTGTGTTCTGTTAATTCATCTCACAGAGTTACATCTTTCCCTTCAAGAAGCCTTTCGCTAAGGCTGTTCTTGTGGAATTGGCAAAGGGATATTTGGAAGCCCATAGAGGGCTATGGTGAAAAAGGAAATATCTTCCGTTCAAAACTGGAAAGAAGCTTTCTGAGAAACTGCTCTGTGTTCTGTTAATTCATCTCACAGAGTTACATCTTTCCCTTCAAGAAGTGTTTCGCTAAGGCTGTTCTTGGGGAATTGGCAAAGGGATATTTGGAAGCCCATAGAGGGCTATGGTGAAAAAGGAAATATCTTCCGTTCAAAACTGGAAAGAAGCTTTCTGAGAAACTGCTCTGTGTTCTGTGAATTCATCTCACAGAGTTACATGTTTCCCTTCAAGAAGCCTTTCGCTAAGGCTGTTCTTGTGGAATTGGCAAAGGGATATTTGGAAGCCCATAGAGGGCTATGGTGAAAAAGGAAATATCTTCCGTTCCAAACTGGAAAGAAGCTTTCTGAGAAACTGCTCTGTGTTCTGTTAATTCATCTCACAGAGTTACATCTTTCCCTTCAAGAAGCCTTTCGCTAAGGCTGTTCTTGTGGAATTGGCAAAGGGATATTTGGATGCCCATAGAGGGCTATGGTGAAAAAGGAAATATCTTCCGTTCAAAACTGGAAAGAAGCTTTCTGAGAAACTGCTCTGTGTTCTGTTAATTCATCTCACAGAGTTACATCTTTCCTTCAAGAAGTCTTTCGCTAAGGCTGTTCTTGTAGAATTGGCAAAGGGATATTTGGAAGCCCATAGAGGGCTATGGTGAAAAAGGAAATATCTTCCGTTCAAAACTGGAAAGAAGCTTTCTGAGAAACTGCTCAGTGTTCTGTTAATTCATCTCACAGAGTTACATCTTTCCATTCAAGAAGCCTTTCCCTAAGGCTCTTCTGGTGGAATTGGCAAAGGGATATTTGGAAGCCCATAGAGGGCTCTGGTGAAAAAGGAAATATCTTTCCTTCAAAACTGGAAAGAAGCTTTCTGAGAAACTGCTCTGTGTTCTGTTAATTCATCTCACAGAGTTACATCTTTCCCTTCAAGAAGCCTTTCGCTAAGGCTGTTCTTGTGGAATTGGCAAAGGGATATTTGGAAGCCCATAGAGGGCTATGGTGAAAAAGAAAATATCTTCCGTTAAAAACTGGAAAGGAGCTTTCTGAGAAACTGCTCTGTGTTCTGTTAATTCATCTCACAGAGTTACATCTTTCCCTTCAAGAAGCCTTTCGCTAAGGCTGTTCTTGTGGAATTGGCAAAGGGATATTTGGAAGCCCATAGAGGGCTATGGTGAAAAAGGAAATATCTTCCGTTCAAAACTGGAAAGAAGCTTTCTGAGAAACTGCTCTGTGTTCTGTTAATTCATCTCAAAGAGTTACATCTTTCCCTTCAAGAGGCCTTTCTCTAAGGCTGTTCTTGTGGAATTGGCAAAGGGATATTTGGAAGCCCACAGAGGGCTATGGTGAAAAAGGAAATATCTTCCGTTCAAAACTGGAAAGAAGCTCTCTGAGAAACTGCTCTGTGTTCTGTTAATTCATCTCACAGAGTTACATCTTTCCCTTCCAGAATCCTTTCGCTAAGGCTGTTCTTCTGGAATTGGCAAAGGGATATTTGGAAGCCCATAGAGGGCTAAGGTGAAAAAGGAAATATCTTCCGTTCAAAACTGGAAAGAAGCTTTCTGAGAAACTGCTCTGTGTTCTGTTCATTCATCTCACAGAGTTACATCTTTCCCTTCAAGAAGCCTTTCGCTAAGGCTGTTCTTGTGGAATTGGCAAAGGGATATTTGGAAGCCCATAGAGGGCTATGGTGAAAAAGGAAATATCTTCCATTCAAAACTGGAAAGAAGCTCTGAGAAACTGCTCTGTGTTCTGTTAATTCATCTCCCAGAGTTACATCTTTCCCTTCAAGAAGCCTTTCGCTAAGACTGTTCTTGTGGAATTGGCAAAGGGATATTTGGAAGCCCATAGAGGGCTATGGTGAAAAAGGAAATATCTTCCGTTCAAAACTGGAAAGAAGCTTTCTGAGAAACTGCTCTGTGTTCTGTTAATTCATCCCACAGAGTTACATCTTTCCCTTCAAGAAGTCTTTCGCTAAGGCTGTTCTTGTAGAATTGGCAAAGGGATATTTGGAAGCCCATAGAGGGCTATGGTGAAAAAGGAAATATCTTCCGTTGAAAACTGGAAAGAAGCTTTCTGAGAAACTGCTCTGTGTTCTGCTAATTCATCTCACAGAGTTACATCTTTCCCTTCAAGAAGCCTTTCGCTAAGGCTGTTCTTGTGGAATTGGCAAAGGGATATTTGGAAGCCCATAGAGGGCTATGGTGAAAAAGGAAATATATTCCGTTCAAAATTGGAAAGAAGCTTTCTGAGAAACTGCTCTGTGTTCTGTTAATTCATCTCACAGAGTTACATCTTTTCCTTCAAGAAGCCTTTCGCTAAGGCTGTTCTTGTGGAATTGGCAAAGGGATATTTGGAAGCCCATAGAGGGCTATGGTGAAAAAGGAAATACCTTCCGTTCAAAACTGGAAAGAAGCTTTCTGAGAAACTGCTCTGTGTTCTGTTCATTCATCTCACAGAGTTACATCTTTCCCTTCAAGAAGACTTTCGCTAAGGCTGTTCTTGTGGAATTGGCAAAGGGATATTTGGAAGCCCATAGAGGGCTATGGTGAAAAAGGAAATATCTTCCGTTCAAAACTGGAAAGAAGCTTTCTGAGAAACTGCTCTGTGTTCTGTTCATTCATCTCACAGAGTTACATCTTTCCCTTCAAGAAGCCTTTCGCTAAGGCTGTTCTTGTGGAATTGGCAAAGGGCTATTTGGAAGCCCATAGAGGGCTATGGTGAAAAAGGAAATATCTTCCGTTCAAAACTGGAAAGAAGCTTTCTGAGAAACTGCTCTGTGTTCTGTTAATTCATCTCACAGAGTTACATCTTTAACTTCAAGAAGCCTTTCGCTAAGGCTGTTATTGTAGAATTGGCAAAGGGATATTTGGAAGCCCATAGAGGGCTATGGTGAAAAAGGAAATATCTTCCGTTCAAAACTGGAAAGAAGCTTTCTGAGAAACTGCTCTGTGTTCTGTTAATTCATCTCACAGAGTTACATCTTTCCCTTTAAGAAGCCTTTCGCTAAGGCTGTTCTTGTGGAATTGGCAAAGGGATATTTGGAAGCCCATAGAGGGCTATGGTGAAAAAGGAAATATCTTCCATTCAAAACTGGAAAGAAGCTTTCTGAGAAACTGCTCTGTGTTCTGTTAATTCATCTCACAGAGTTACATCTTTCCCTTCAAGAAGCCTTTCGCTAAGGCTGTTCTTGTGGAATTGGCAAAGGGATATTTGGAAGCCCATAGAGGGCTATGGTGAAAAAGGAAATATCTTGCGTTCAAAACTGGAAAGAAGCTTTCTGAGAAACTGCTCTGTGTTCTGTTAATTCATCTCACAGAGTTACATCTTTCCCTTCCAGAAGTCTTTCGCTAAGGCTGTTCTTGTGGAATTGGCAAAGGGATATTTGGAAGCCCATAGAGGGCTATGGTGAAAAAGGAAATATCTTCCGTTCAAAACTGGAAAGAAGCTTTCTGAGAAACTGCTCTGTGTTCTGTTAATTCATCTCACAGAGTTACATCTTTCTCTTCAAGAAGTCTTTCGCTAAGGCTGTTCTTGTAGAATTGGCAAAGGGATATTTGGAAGCCCATAGAGGGCTATGGTGAAAAAGGAAATATCTTCCGTTCAAAACTGGAAAGAAGCTTTCTGAGAAACTGCTCTGTGTTCTGTTAATTCATCTCACAGAGTTACATCTTTCCCTTTAAGAAGCCTTTCGCTAAGGCTGTTCTTGTGGAATTGGCAAAGGGATATTTGGAAGCCCATAGAGGGCTATGGTGAAAAAGGAAATATCTTCCGTTCAAAACTGGAAAGAAGCTTTCTGAGAAACTGCTCTGTGTTCTGTTAATTCATCTCACAGAGTTACATCTTTCCCTTCAAGAAGGCTTTCGCTAAGGCTGTTCTTCTGGAATTGGCAAAGGGATATTTGGAAGCCCTTAGAGGGCTATGGTGAAAAAGGAAATATCTTCCGCTCAAAACTGGAAAGAAGCTTTCTGAGAAACTGCTCTGTGTTCTGTTCATGCATCTCACAGAGTTACATCTTTCCCTTCAAGAAGCCTTTCGCTAAGCCTGTTCTTGTGGAATTGGCAAAGGGATATTTGGAAGCCCATAGAGGGCTATGGTGAAAAAGGAAATATCTTCCGTTCAAAACTGGAAAGAAGCTCTCTGAGAAACTGCTCTGTGTTCTGTTAATTCATCTCACAGAGTTACATCTTTCCCTTCAAGAAGCCTTTCGCTAAGGCTGTTCTTGTGGAATTGGCAAAGGGATATTTGGAAGCCCATAGAGGGCTATGGTGAAAAAGGAAATATCTTCCGTTCAAAACTGGAAAGAAGCTTTCTGAGAAACTGCTCTGTGTTCTGTTAATTCATCTCACAGAGTTACATCTTTCCCTTCAAGATGCCTTTCGCTAAGGCTGTTCTTGTGGAATTGGCAAAGGGATATTTGGAAGCCCATAGAGGGCTATGTTGAAAAAGGAAATATCTTCCGTTCAAAACTGGAAAGAAGCTTTCTGAGAAACTGCTCTGTGTTCTGTTAATTCATCTCACAGAGTTACATCATTCCCTTCAAGAAGTCTTTCGCTAAGGCTGTTCTTGTAGAATTGGCAAAGGGATATTTGGAAGCCCATAGAGGGCTATGGTGAAAAAGGAAATATCTTCCGTTCAAAACGGGAAAGAAGCTTTCTGAGAAACTGCTCTGTGTTCTGTTAATTCATCTCACAGAGTTACATCTTTCCATTCAAGAAGCCTTTCGCTAAGGCTCTTCTGGTGGAATTGGCAAAGGGATATTTGGAAGCCCATAGAGGGCTCTGGTGAAAAAGGAAATATCTTTCCTTCAAAACTGGAAAGAAGCTTTCTGAGAAACTGCTCTGTGTTCTGTTAATTCATCTCACAGAGTTACATCTTTCCCTTCAAGAAGCCTTTCGCTAAGGCTGTTCTTGTGGAATTGGCAAAGGGATATTTGGAAGCCCATAGAGGGCTATGGTGAAAAAGGAAATATCTTCCGTTCAAAACTGGAAAGAAGCTTTCTGAGAAACTGCTCTGTGTTCTGTTAATTCATCTCACAGAGTTACATCTTTCCCTTCAAGAAGTGTTTCGCTAAGGCTGTTCTTGGGGAATTGGCAAAGGGATATTTGGAAGCCCATAGAGGGCTATGGTGAAAAAGGAAATATCTTCCGTTCAAAACTGGAAAGAAGCTTTCTGAGAAACTGCTCTGTGTTCTGTGAATTCATCTCACAGAGTTACATGTTTCCCTTCAAGAAGCCTTTCGCTAAGGCTGTTCTTGTGGAATTGGCAAAGGGATATTTGGAAGCCCATAGAGGGCTATGGTGAAAAAGGAAATATCTTCCGTTCCAAACTGGAAAGAAGCTTTCTGAGAAACTGCTCTGTGTTCTGTTAATTCATCTCACAGAGTTACATCTTTCCCTTCAAGAAGCCTTTCGCTAAGGCTGTTCTTGTGGAATTGGCAAAGGGATATTTGGATGCCCATAGAGGGCTATGGTGAAAAAGGAAATATCTTCCGTTCAAAACTGGAAAGAAGCTTTCTGAGAAACTGCTCTGTGTTCTGTTAATTCATCTCACAGAGTTACATCTTTCCCTTCAAGAAGCCTTTCGCTAAGGCTGTTCTTGTGGAATTGGCAAAGGGATATTTGGAAGCCCATAGAGGGCTATGGTGAAAAAGGAAATATCTTCCGTTCAAAACTGGAAAGAAGCTTTCTGAGAAACTGCTCTGTGTTCTGTTAATTCATCTCACAGAGTTACATCTTTCCCTTCAAGAAATCTTTCGCTAAGGCTGTTCTTGTAGAATTGGCAAAGGGATATTTGCAAGCCCATAGAGGGCTATGGTGAAAAAGGAACTATCTTCCGTTCAAAACTGGAAAGAAGCTTTCTGAGAAACTGCTCAGTGTTCTGTTAATTCATCTCACAGAGTTACATCTTTCCATTCAAGAAGCCTTTCGCTAAGGCTCTTCTGGTGGAATTGGCAAAGGGATATTTGGAAGCCCATAGAGGGCTCTGGTGAAAAAGGAAATATCTTTCCTTCAAAACTGGAAAGAAGCTTTCTGAGAAACTGCTCTGTGTTCTGTTAATTCATCTCACAGAGTTACATCTTTCCCTTCAAGAAGCCTTTCGCTAAGGCTGTTCTTGTGGAATTGGCAAAGGGATATTTGGAAACCCATAGAGGGCTATGGTGAAAAAGAAAATATCTTCCGTTCAAAACTGGAAAGGAGCTTTCTGAGAAACTGCTCTGTGTTCTGTTAATTCATCTCACAGAGTTACATCTTTCCCTTCAAGAAGCCTTTATCTAAGGCTGTTCTTGTGGAATTGGCAAAGGGATATTTGGAAGCCCATAGAGGGCTATGGTGAAAAAGGAAATATCTTCCGTTCAAAACTGGAAAGAAGCTCTCTGAGAAACTGCTCTGTGTTCTGTTAATTCATCTCACAGAGTTACATCTTTCCCTTCAAGAAGCCTTTCGCTAAGGCTGTTCTTGTGGAATTGGCAAAGGGATATTTGGAAGCCCATAGAGGGCTATGGTGAAAAAGGAAATGTCTTCCGTTCAAAACTGGAAAGAAGCTTTCTGAGAAACTGCTCTGTGTTCTGTTAATTCATCTCACAGAGTTACATCTTTCCCTTCAAGAAGTCTTTCGCTAAGGCTGTTCTTGTAGAATTGGCAAAGGGATATTTGGAAGCCCATAGAGGGCTATGGTGAAAAAGGAAATATCTTCCGTTCAAAACTGGAAAGAAGCTTTCTGAGAAACTGCTCTGTGTTCTGTTAATTCATCTCACAGAGTTACATCTTTCCCTTCAAGAAGCCTTTCGCTAAGGCTGTTCTTGTGGAATTGGCAAAGGGATATTTGGAAGCCCATAGAGGGCTATGGTGAAAAAGGAAATATCTTCCGTTCAAAACTGGAAAGAAGCTTTCTGAGAAACTGCTCTGTGTTCTGTTAATTCATCTCACAGAGTTACATCTTTCCCTTCAAGAAGCCTTTCGCTAAGGCTGTTCTTGTGGAATTGGCAAAGGGATATTTGGAAGCCCATAGAGGGCTATGGTGAAAAAGGAAATATCTTCCGTTCAAAACTGGAAAGAAGCTTTCTGAGAAACTGCTCTGTGTTCTGTTAATTCATCTCACAGAGTTACATCTTTCCCTTCAAGAAGCCTTTCGCTAAGGCTGTTCTTGTGGAATTGGCAAAGGGATATTTGGAAGCCCATAGAGGGCTATGGTGAAAAAGGAAATATCTTCCGTTCAAAACTGGAAAGAATCTTTCTGAGAAACTGCTCTGTGTTCTGTTAATTCATCTCACAGAGTTACATCTTTCCCTTCAAGAAGTGTTGCGCTAAGGCTGTTCTTGGGGAATTGGCAAAGGGATATTTGGAAGCCTATAGAGGGCTATGGTGAAAAAGGAAATATCTTCCGTTCAAAACTGGAAAGAAGCTTTCTGAGAAACTGCTCTGTGTTCTGTGAATTCATCTCACAGACTTACATCTTTCCCTTCAAGAAGCCTTTCGCTAAGGCTGTTCTTGTGGAATTGGCAAAGGGATATTTGGAAGCCCATAGAGGGCTATGGTGAAAAAGGAAATATCTTCCGTTCAAAACTGGAAAGAAGCTTTCTGAGAAACTGCTCTGTGTTCTGTTAATTCATCTCACAGAGTTACATCTTTCCATTCAAGAAGCCTTTCGCTAAGGCTCTTCTGGTGGAATTGGCAAAGGGATATTTGGAAGCCCATAGAGGGCTCTGGTGAAAAAGGAAATATCTTTCCTTCAAAACTGGAAAGAAGCTTTCTGAGAAACTGCTCTGTGTTCTTTTAATTCATCTCACAGAGTTACATCTTTCCCTTCAAGAAGCCTTTCGCTAAGGCTGTTCTTGTGGAATTGGCAAAGGGATATTTTGAAGCCCATAGAGGGCTATGGTGAAAAAGAAAATATCTTCCGTTCAAAACTGGAAAGGAGCTTTCTGAGAAACTGCTCTGTGTTCTGTTAATTCATCTCACAGAGTTACATCTTTCCCTTCAAGAAGCCTTTCGCTAAGGCTGTTCTTGTGGAATTGGCAAAGGGATATTTGGAAGCCCATAGAGGGCTATGGTGAAAAAGGAAATATCTTCCGTTCAAAACTGGAAAGAAGCTTCCTGAGAAACTGCTCTGTGTTCTGTTAATTCATCTCACAGAGTTACATCTTTCCCTTCAAGAAGCCTTTCGCTAAGGCTGTTCTTGTGGAATTGGCAAAGGGATATTTGGAAGCCCATAGAGGGCTATGGTGAAAAAGGAAATATCTTCCATTCAAAACTGGAAAGAAGCTTTCTGAGAAACTGCTCTGTGTTCTGTTAATTCATCTCACAGAGTTACATCTTTCCCTTCAAGAAGCCTTTCTCTAAGGCTGTTCTTGTGGAATTGGCAAAGGGATATTTGGAAGCCCATAGAGGGCTATGGTGAAAAAGGAAATATCTTCCGTTCAAAACTTGAAAGAAGCTTTCTGAGAAACTGCTCTGTGTTCTGTTAATTCATCTCACAGAGTTACATCTTTCCCTTCAAGAAGCCTTTCGCTAAGGCTGTTCTTGTGGAATTGGCAAAGGGATATTTGGAAGCCCATAGAGGGCTATGGTGAAAAAGGAAATATCTTCCGTTCAAAACTGGAAAGAAGCTTTCTGAGAAACTGCTCTGTGTTCTGTTAATTCATCTCACAGAATTACATCTTTCCCTTCAAGAAGCCTTTCGCTAAGGCTGTTCTTGTGGAATAGGCAAAGGGATATTTGGAAGCCCATAGAGGGCTATGGTGAAAAAGGAAATATCTTCCGTTCAAAACTGGAAAGAAGCTTTCTGAGAAACTGCTCTGTGTTCTGTTAATTCATCTCACAGAGTTACATCTTTCCCTTCAAGAAGCCTTTCGCTAAGGCTGTTCTTGTGGAATTGGCAAAGGGATATTTGGAAGCCCATAGAGGGCTATGGTGAAAAAGGAAATATCTTCCGTTCAAAACTGGAAAGTATCTTTCTGAGAAACTGCTCTGTGTTCTGTTAATTCATCTCACAGAGTTACATCTTTCCCTTCAAGAAGTGTTGCGCTAAGGCTGTTCTTGGGGAATTGGCAAAGGGATATTTGGAAGCCTATAGAGGGCTATGGTGAAAAAGGAAATATCTTCCGTTCAAAACTGGAAAGAAGCTTTCTGAGAAACTGCTCTGTGTTCTGTGAATTCATCTCACAGACTTACATCTTTCCCTTCAAGAAGCCTTTCGCTAAGGCTGTTCTTGTGGAATTGGCAAAGGGATATTTGGAAGCCCATAGAGGGCTATGGTGAAAAAGTAAATATCTTCGGTTCCAAACTGTAAAGAAGCTTTCTGAGAAACTGCTCTGTGTTCTGCTAATTCATCTCACAGAGTTACATCTTTCCCTTCAAGAAGCCTTTCGCTAAGGCTGTTCTTGTGGAATTGGCAAAGGGATATTTGGAAGCCCATAGAGGGCTATGGTGAAAAAGGAAATATCTTCCGTTCAAAACTGGAAAGAAGCTTTCTGAGAAACTGCTCTGTGTTCTGTTAATTCATCTCACAGAGTTACATCTTTCCCTTCAAGAAGCCTTTCGCTAAGGCTGTTCTTGTGGAATTGGCAAAGGGATATTTGGAAGCCCATAGAGGGCTATGGTGAAAAAGGAAATATCTTCCGTTCAAAACTGGAAAGAAGCTTTCTGAGAAACTGCTCTGTGTTCTGTTAATTCATCTCACAGAGTTACATCTTTCCCTTCAAGAAGCCTTTCGCTAAGGCTGTTCTTGTGGAATTGGCAAAGGGATATTTGGAAGCCCATAGAGGGCTATGGTGAAAAAGGAAATATCTTCCGTTCAAAACTGGAAAGAAGCTTTCTGAGAAACTGCTCCGTGTTCTGTTAATTCATCTCACAGAGTTACATCTTTCCCTTCAAGAAGCCTTTCGCTAAGGCTGCTCTTGTACAATTGGCAAAGGGATATTTGGAAGCCCATAGAGGGCTATGGTGAAAAAGGAAATATCTTCCGTTTAAAACTGGAAAGAAGCTTTCTGAGAAACTGCTCTGTGTTCCGTTAATTCATCTCACAGAGTTACATCTTTCCCTTCAAGAAGCCTTTCGCTAAGGCTGTTCTTGTGGAATTGGCAAAGGGATATTTGGAAGCCCATAGAGGGCTATGGTGAAAAAGGAAATATCTTCCGTTCAAAACTGGAAAGAAGCTTTCTGAGAAACTGCTCTGTGTTCTGTTAATTCATCTCACAGAGTTACATCTTTCCCTTCAAGAAGCCTTTCGCTAAGGCTGTTCTTGTGGAATTGGCAAAGGGATATTTGGAAGCCCATAGAGGGCTCTGGTGAAAAAGGAAATATCTTTCCTTCAAAACTGGAAAGAAGCTTTCTGAGAAACTGCTCTGTGTTCTGTTAATTCATCTCACAGTGTTACATCTTTCCCTTCAAGAAGCCTTTCGCTAAGGCTGTTCTTGTGGAATTGGCAAAGGGATATTTGGAAGCCCATAGAGGGCTATGGTGAAAAAGGAAATATCTTCCGTTCAAAACTGGAAAGAAGCATTCTGAGAAACTGCTCTGTGTTCTGTTAATTCATCTCACAGAGTTACATCTTTCCCTTCAAGAAGCCTTTCGCTAAGGCTGTTCTTGTGGAATTGGCAAAGGGATATTTGGAAGCCCATAGAGGGCTATGGTGAAAAAGGAAATATATTCCGTTCAAAACTGGAAAGAAGCTTTCTGAGAAACTGCTCTGTGTTCTGTTAATTCATCTCACAGAGTTACATATTTCCCTTCAAGAAGCCTTTCTCTAATGCTGTTCTTGTGGAATTGGCAAAGGGATATTTGGAAGCCCATAGAGGGCTATGGTGAAAAAGGAAATATCTTCCGTTCAAAACTGGAAAGAAGCTCTCTGAGAAACTGCTCTGTGTTCTGTTAATTCATCTCACAGAGTTACATCTTTCCCTTCAAGAAGCCTTTCGCTAAGGCTGTTCTTGTGGAATTGGCAAAGGGATATTTGGAAGCCCATAGAGGGCTATGGTGAAAAAGGAAATATCTTCCGTTCAAAACTGGAAAGAAGCTTTCTGAGAAACTGCTCTGTGTTCTGTTAATTCATCTCACAGAGTTACATCTTTCCCTTCAAGATGCCTTTCGCTAAGGCTGTTCTTGTGGAATTGGCAAAGGGATATTTGGAAGCCCATAGAGGGCTATGTTGAAAAAGGAAATATCTTCCGTTCAAAACTGGAAAGAAGCTTTCTGAGAAACTGCTCTGTGTTCTGTTAATTCATCTCACAGAGTTACATCTTTCCCTTCAAGAAGTCTTTCGCTAAGGCTGTTCTTGTAGAATTGGCAAAGGGATATTTGGAAGCCCATAGAGGGCTATGGTGAAAAAGGAAATATCTTCCGTTCAAAACGGGAAAGAAGCTTTCTGAGAAACTGCTCTGTGTTCTGTTAATTCATCTCACAGAGTTACATCTTTCCATTCAAGAAGCCTTTCGCTAAGGCTCTTCTGGTGGAATTGGCAAAGGGATATTTGGAAGCCCATAGAGGGCTCTGGTGAAAAAGGAAATATCTTTCCTTCAAAACTGGAAAGAAGCTTTCTGAGAAACTGCTCTGTGTTCTGTGAATTCATCTCACAGAGTTACATGTTTCCCTTCAAGAAGCCTTTCGCTAATGCTGTTCTTGTGGAATTGGCAAAGGGATATTTGGAAGCCCATAGAGGGCTATGGTGAAAAAGGAAATATCTTCCGTTCCAAACTGGAAAGAAGCTTTCTGAGAAACTGCTCTGTGTTCTGTTAATTCATCTCACAGAGTTACATCTTTCCCTTCAAGAAGCCTTTCGCTAAGGCTGTTCTTGTGGAATTGGCAAAGGGATATTTGGATGCCCATAGAGGGCTATGGTGAAAAAGGAAATATCTTCCGTTCAAAACTGGAAAGAAGCTTTCTGAGAAACTGCTCTGTGTTCTGTTAATTCATCTCACAGAGTTACATCTTTCCCTTCAAGAAGCCTTTCGCTAAGGCTGTTCTTGTGAAATTGGCAAAGGGATATTTGGAAGCCCATAGAGGGCTATGGTGAAAAAGGAAATATCTTCCGTTCAAAACTGGAAAGAAGCTTTCTGAGAAACTGCTCAGTGTTCTGTTAATTCATCTCACAGAGTTACATCTTTCCATTCAAGAAGCCTTTCGCTAAGGCTCTTCTGGTGGAATTGGCAAAGGGATATTTGGAAGCCCATAGAGGGCTCTGGTGAAAAAGGAAATATCTTTCCTTCAAAACTGGAAAGAAGCTTTCTGAGAAACTGCTCTGTGTTCTGTTAATTCATCTCACAGAGTTACATCTTTCCCTTCAAGAAGCCTTTCGCTAAGGCTGTTCTTGTGGAATTGGCAAAGGGATATTTGGAAACCCATAGAGGGCTATGGTGAAAAAGAAAATATCTTCCGTTCAAAACTGGAAAGGAGCTTTCTGAGAAACTGCTCTGTGTTCTGTTAATTCATCTCACAGAGTTACATCTTTCCCTTCAAGAAGCCTTTATCTAAGGCTGTTCTTGTGGAATTGGCAAAGGGATATTTGGAAGCCCATAGAGGGCTATGGTGAAAAAGGAAATATCTTCCGTTCAAAACTGGAAAGAAGCTCTCTGAGAAACTGCTCTGTGTTCTGTTAATTCATCTCACAGAGTTACATCTTTCCCTTCAAGAAGCCTTTCGCTAAGGCTGTTCTTGTGGAATTGGCAAAGGGATATTTGGAAGCCCATAGAGGGCTATGGTGAAAAAGGAAATGTCTTCCGTTCAAAACTGGAAAGAAGCTTTCTGAGAATCTGCTCTGTGTTCTGTTAATTCATCTCACAGAGTTACATCTTTCCCTTCAAGAAGTCTTTCGCTAAGGCTGTTCTTGTAGAATTGGCAAAGGGATATTTGGAAGCCCATAGAGGGCTATGGTGAAAAAGGAAATATCTTCCGTTCAAAACTGGAAAGAAGCTTTCTGAGAAACTGCTCTGTGTTCTGTTAATTCATCTCACAGAGTTACATCTTTCCCTTCAAGAAGCCTTTCGCTAAGGCTGTTCTTGTGGAATTGGCAAAGGGATATTTGGAAGCCCATAGAGGGCTATGGTGAAAAAGGAAATATCTTCCGTTCAAAACTGGAAAGAAGCTTTCTGAGAAACTGCTCTGTGTTCTGTTAATTCATCTCACAGAGTTACATCTTTCCCTTCAAGAAGCCTTTCGCTAAGGCTGTTCTTGTGGAATTGGCAAAGGGATATTTGGAAGCCCATAGAGGGCTATGGTTAAAAAGGAAATATCTTCCGTTCAAAACTGGAAAGAAGCTTTCTGAGAAACTGCTCTGTGTTCTGTTAATTCATCTCACAGAGTTACATCTTTCCCTTCAAGAAGCCTTTCGCTAAGGCTGTTCTTGTGGAATTGGCAAAGGGATATTTGGAAGCCCATAGAGGGCTATGGTGAAAAAGGAAATATCTTCCGTTCAAAACTGGAAAGAATCTTTCTGAGAAACTGCTCTGTGTTCTGTTAATTCATCTCACAGAGTTACATCTTTCCCTTCAAGAAGTGTTGCGCTAAGGCTGTTCTTGGGGAATTGGCAAAGGGATATTTGGAAGCCTATAGAGGGCTATGGTGAAAAAGGAAATATCTTCCGTTCAAAACTGGAAAGAAGCTTTCTGAGAAACTGCTCTGTGTTCTGTGAATTCATCTCACAGACTTACATCTTTCCCTTCAAGAAGCCTTTCGCTAAGGCTGTTCTTGTGGAATTGGCAAAGGGATATTTGGAAGCCCATAGAGGGCTATGGTGAAAAAGGAAATATCTTCCGTTCAAAACTGGAAAGAAGCTTTCTGAGAAACTGCTCTGTGTTCTGTTAATTCATCTCACAGAGTTACATCTTTCCATTCAAGAAGCCTTTCGCTAAGGCTCTTCTGGTGGAATTGGCAAAGGGATATTTGGAAGCCCATAGAGGGCTCTGGTGAAAAAGGAAATATCTTTCCTTCAAAACTGGAAAGAAGCTTTCTGAGAAACTGCTCTGTGTTCTGTTAATTCATCTCACAGAGTTACATCTTTCCCTTCAAGAAGCCTTTCGCTAAGGCTGTTCTTGTGGAATTGGCAAAGGGATATTTGGAAGCCCATAGAGGGCTATGGTGAAAAAGAAAATATCTTCCGTTCAAAACTGGAAAGGAGCTTTCTGAGAAACTGCTCTGTGTTCTGTTAATTCATCTCACAGAGTTACATCTTTCCCTTCAAGAAGCCTTTCGCTAAGGCTGTTCTTGTGGAATTGGCAAAGGGATATTTGGAAGCCCATAGAGGGCTATGGTGAAAAAGGAAATATCTTCCGTTCAAAACTGGAAAGAAGCTTCCTGAGAAACTGCTCTGTGTTCTGTTAATTCATCTCACAGAGTTACATCTTTCCCTTCAAGAAGCCTTTCGCTAAGGCTGTTCTTGTGGAATTGGCAAAGGGATATTTTGAAGCCCATAGAGGGCTATGGTGAAAAAGGAAATATCTTCCATTCAAAACTGGAAAGAAGCTTTCTGAGAAACTGCTCTGTGTTCTGTTAATTCATCTCACAGAGTTACATCTTTCCCTTCAAGAAGCCTTTCTCTAAGGCTGTTCTTGTGGAATTGGCAAAGGGATATTTGGAAGCCCATAGAGGGCTATGGTGAAAAAGGAAATATCTTCCGTTCAAAACTGGAAAGAAGCTTTCTGAGAAACTGCTCTGTGTTCTGTTAATTCATCTCACAGAGTTACATCTTTCCCTTCAAGAAGCCTTTCGCTAAGGCTGTTCTTGTGGAATTGGCAAAGGGATATTTGGAAGCCCATAGAGGGCTATGGTGAAAAAGGAAATATCTTCCGTTCAAAACTGGAAAGAAGCTTTCTGAGAAACTGCTCTGTGTTCTGTTAATTCATCTCACAGAGTTACATCTTTCCCTTCAAGAAGCCTTTCGCTAAGGCTGTTCTTGTGGAATAGGCAAAGGGATATTTGGAAGCCCATAGAGGGCTATGGTGAAAAAGGAAATATCTTCCGTTCAAAACTGGAAAGAAGCTTTCTGAGAAACTGCTCTGTGTTCTGTTAATTCATCTCACAGAGTTACATCTTTCCCTTCAAGAAGCCTTTCGCTAAGGCTGTTCTTGTGGAATTGGCAAAGGGATATTTGGAAGCCCATAGAGGGCTATGGTGAAAAAGGAAATATCTTCCGTTCAAAACTGGAAAGAATCTTTCTGAGAAACTGCTCTGTGTTCTGTTAATTCATCTCACAGAGTTACATCTTTCCCTTCAAGAAGTGTTGCGCTAAGGCTGTTCTTGGGGAATTGGCAAAGGGATATTTGGAAGCCTATAGAGGGCTATGGTGAAAAAGGAAATATCTTCCGTTCAAAACTGGAAAGAAGCTTTCTGAGAAACTGCTCTGTGTTCTGTGAATTCATCTCACAGACTTACATCTTTCCCTTCAAGAAGCCTTTCGCTAAGGCTGTTCTTGTGGAATTGGCAAAGGGATATTTGGAAGCCCATAGAGGGCTATGGTGAAAAAGTAAATATCTTCCGTTCCAAACTGTAAAGAAGCTTTCTGAGAAACTGCTCTGTGTTCTGCTAATTCATCTCACAGAGTTACATCTTTCCCTTCAAGAAGCCTTTCGCTAAGGCTGTTCTTGTGGAATTGGCAAAGGGATATTTGGAAGCCCATAGAGGGCTATGGTGAAAAAGGAAATATCTTCCGTTCAAAACTGGAAAGAAGCTTTCTGAGAAACTGCTCTGTGTTCTGTTAATTCATCTCACAGAGTTACATCTTTCCCTTCAAGAAGCCTTTCGCTAAGGCTGTTCTTGTGGAATTGGCAAAGGGATATTTGGAAGCCCATAGAGGGCTATGGTGAAAAAGGAAATATCTTCCGTTCAAAACTGGAAAGAAGCTTTCTGAGAAACTGCTCTGTCTTCTGTTAATTCATCTCACAGAGTTACATCTTTCCCTTCAAGAAGCCTTTCGCTAAGGCTGTTCTTGTGGAATTGGCAAAGGGATATTTGGAAGCCCATAGAGGGCTATGGTGAAAAAGCAAATATCTTCCGTTCAAAACTGGAAAGAAGCTTTCTGAGAAACTGCTCTGTGTTCTGTTAATTCATCTCACAGAGTTACATCTTTCCCTTCAAGAAGCCTTTCGCTAAGGCTGTTCTTGTGGAATTGGCAAAGGGATATTTGGAAGCCCATAGAGGGCTATGTTGAAAAAGGAAATATCTTCCGTTCAAAACTGGAAAGAAGCTTTCTGAGAAACTGCTCTGTGTTCTGTTCATTCATCTCACAGAGTTACATCTTTCCCTTCAAGAAGTGTTTCGCTAAGGCTGTTCTTGGGGAATTGGCAAAGGGATATTTGGAAGCCCATAGAGGGCTATGGTGAAAAAGGAAATATCTTCCGTTCAAAACTGGAAAGAAGCTTTCTGAGAAACTGCTCTGTGTTCTGTGAATTCATCTCACAGAGTTACATCTTTCCCTTCAAGAAGCCTTTCGCTAAGGCTGTTCTTGTGGAATTGGCAAAGGGATATTTGGAAGCCCATAGAGGGCTATGGTGAAAAAGTAAATATCTTCCGTTCCAAACTGGAAAGAAGCTTTCTGAGAAACTGCTCTGTGTTCTGTTAATTCATCTCACAGAGTTACATCTTTCCCTTCAAGAAGCCTTTCGCTAAGGCTGTTCTTGTGGAATTGGCAAAGGGATATTTGGAAGCCCATAGAGGGCTATGGTGAAAAAGGAAATATCTTCCGTTCAAAACTGGAAAGAAGCTTTCTGAGAAACTGCTCTGTGTTCTGTTAATTCATCTCACAGAGTTACATCTTTCCCTTCAAGAAGCCTTTCGCTAAGGCTGTTCTTGTGAAATTGGCAAAGGGATATTTGGAAGCGCATAGAGGGCTATGGTGAAAAAGGAAATATCTTCCGTTCAAAACTGGAAAGAAGCTTTCTGAGAAACTGCTCTGTGTTCTGTTAATTCATCTCACAGAGTTACATCTTTCCTTCAAGAAGTCTTTCGCTAAGGCTGTTCTTGTAGAATTGGCAAAGGGATATTTGGAAGCCCATAGAGGGCTATGGTGAAAAAGGAAATATCTTCCGTTCAAAACTGGAAAGAAGCTTTCTGAGAAACTGCTCAGTGTTCTGTTAATTCATCTCACAGAGTTACATCTTTCCATTCAAGAAGCCTTTCCCTAAGGCTCTTCTGGTGGAATTGGCAAAGGGATATTTGGAAGCCCATAGAGGGCTCTGGTGAAAAAGGAAATATCTTTCCTTCAAAACTGGAAAGAAGCTTTCTGAGAAACTGCTCTGTGTTCTGTTAATTCATCTCACAGAGTTACATCTTTCCCTTCAAGAAGCCTTTCGCTAAGGCTGTTCTTGTGGAATTGGCAAAGGGATATTTGGAAGCCCATAGAGGGCTATTTTGAAAAAGAAAATATCTTCCGTTAAAAACTGGAAAGGAGCTTTCTGAGAAACTGCTCTGTGTTCTGTTAATTCATCTCACAGAGTTACATCTTTCCCTTCAAGAAGCCTTTCGCTAAGGCTGTTCTTGTGGAATTGGCAAAGGGATATTTGGAAGCCCATAGAGGGCTATGGTGAAAAAGGAAATATCTTCCGTTCAAAACTGGAAAGAAGCTTTCTGAGAAACTGCTCTGTGTTCTGTTAATTCATCTCAAAGAGTTACATCTTTCCCTTCAAGAGGCCTTTCGCTAAGGCTGTTCTTGTGGAATTGGCAAAGGGATATTTGGAAGCCCATAGAGGGCTATGGTGAAAAAGGAAATATCTTCCGTTCAAAACTGGAAAGAAGCTTTCTGAGAAACTGCTCTGTGTTCTGCTAATTCATCTCACAGAGTTACATCTTTCCCTTCAAGAAGCCTTTCGCTAAGGCTGTTCTTGTGGAATTGGCAAAGGGATATTTGGAAGCCCATAGAGGGCTATGGTGAAAAAGGAAATATCTTCCGTTCAAAACTGGAAAGAAGCTTTCTGAGAAACTGCTCTGTGTTCTGTTAATTCATCTCACAGAGTTACATCTTTAACTTCAAGAAGCCTTTCGCTAAGGCTGTTATTGTAGAATTGGCAAAGGGATATTTGGAAGCCCATAGAGGGCTATGGTGAAAAAGGAAATATCTTCCGTTCAAAACTGGAAAGAAGCTTTCTGAGAAACTGCTCTGTGTTCTGTTAATTCATCTCACAGAGTTACATCTTTCCCTTTAAGAAGCCTTTCGCTAAGGCTGTTCTTGTGGAATTGGCAAAGGCATATTTGGAAGCCCATAGAGGGCTATGGTGAAAAAGGAAATATCTTCCATTCAAAACTGGAAAGAAGCTTTCTGAGAAACTGCTCTGTGTTCTGTTAATTCATCTCACAGAGTTACATCTTTCCCTTCAAGAAGCCTTTCGCTAAGGCTGTTCTTGTGGAATTGGCAAAGGGATATTTGGAAGCCCATAGAGGGCTATGGTGAAAAAGGAAATATCTTGCGTTCAAAACTGGAAAGAAGCTTTCTGAGAAACTGCTCTGTGTTCTGTTAATTCATCTCACAGAGTTACATCTTTCCCTTCCAGAAGTCTTTCGCTAAGGCTGTTCTTGTGGAATTGGCAAAGGGATATTTGGAAGCCCATAGAGGGCTATGGTGAAAAAGGAAATATCTTCCGCTCAAAACTGGAAAGAAGCTTTCTGAGAAACTGCTCTGTGTTCTGCTAATTCATCTCACAGAGTTACATCTTTCCCTTCAAGAAGCCTTTCGCTAAGGCTGTTCTTGTGGAATTGGCAAAGGGATATTTGGAAGCCCATAGAGGGCTATGGTGAAAAAGGAAATATCTTCCGTTCAAAATTGGAAAGAAGCTTTCTGAGAAACTGCTCTGTGTTCTGTTAATTCATCTCACAGAGTTACATCTTTTCCTTCAAGAAGCCTTTCGCTAAGGCTGTTCTTGTGGAATTGGCAAAGGGATATTTGGAAGCCCATAGAGGGCTATGGTGAAAAAGGAAATATCTTCCGTTCAAAACTGGAAAGAAGCTTTCTGAGAAACTGCTCTGTGTTCTGTTCATTCATCTCACAGAGTTACATCTTTCCCTTCAAGAAGACTTTCGCTAAGGCTGTTCTTGTGGAATTGGCAAAGGGATATTTGGAAGCCCATAGAGGGCTATGGTGAAAAAGGAAATATCTTCCGTTCAAAACTGGAAAGAAGCTTTCTGAGAAACTGCTCTGTGTTCTGTTAATTCATCTCACAGAGTTACATCTTTCCCTTCAAGAAGCCTTTCGCTAAGGCTGTTCTTGTGGAATTGGCAAAGTAATATTTGGAAGCCCATAGAGGGCTATGGTGAAAAAGGAAATATCTTCCGTTCAAAACTGGAAAGAAGCTTTCTGAGAAACTGCTCTGTGTTCTGTTAATTCATCTCACAGAGTTACATCTTTAACTTCAAGAAGCCTTTCGCTAAGGCTGTTATTGTAGAATTGGCAAAGGGATATTTGGAAGCCCATAGAGGGCTATGGTGAAAAAGGAAATATCTTCCGTTCAAAACTGGAAAGAAGCTTTCTGAGAAAGTGCTCTGTGTTCTGTTAATTCATCCCACAGAGTTACATCTTTCCCTTTAAGAAGCCTTTCGCTAAGGCTGTTCTTGTGGAATTGGCAAAGGGATATTTGGAAGACCATAGAGGGCTATGGTGAAAAAGGAAATATCTTCCATTCAAAACTGGAAAGAAGCTTTCTGAGAAACTGCTCTGTGTTCTGTTAATTCATCTCACAGAGTTACATCTTTCCCTTCAAGAAGCCTTTCGCTAAGGCTGCTCTTGTGGAATTGGCAAAGGGATATTTGGAAGCCCATAGAGGGCTCTGGTGAAAAAGGAAATATCTTGCGTTCAAAACTGGAAAGAAGCTTTCTGAGAAACTGCTCTGTGTTCTGTTAATTCATCTCACAGAGTTACATCTTTCCCTTCAAGAAGCCTTTCGCTAAGGCTGTTCTTGTGGAATTGGCAAAGGGATATTTGGAAGCCCATAGAGGGCTATGGTGAAAAAGGAAATATCTTCCGTTCAAAACTGGAAAGAAGCTTTCTGAGAAACTGCTCTGTGTTCTGTTAATTCATCTCACAGAGTTACATCTTTCTCTTGAAGAAGTCTTTCGCCAAGGCTGTTCTTGTAGAATTGGCAAAGGGATATTTGGAAGCCCATAGAGGGCTATGGTGAAAAAGGAAATATCTTCCGTTCAAAACTGGAAAGAAGCTTTCTGAGAAACTGCTCTGTGTTCTGTTAATTCATCTCACAGAGTTACATCTTTCCCTTCAAGAAGCCTTTCGCTAAGGCTGTTCTTCTGGAATTGGCAAAGGGATATTTGGAAGCCCATAGAGGGCTATGGTGAAAAAGGAAATATCTTCCGTTCAAAACTGGAAAGAAGCTTTCTGAGAAACTGCTCTGTGTTCTGTTAATTCATCTCACAGAGTTACATCTTTCCCTTCAAGAAGCCTTTCGCTAAGGCTGTTCTTGTGGAATTGGCAAAGGGATATTTGGAAGCCCATAGAGGGCTATGGTGAAAAAGGAAATATCTTCCGTTCAAAACTGGAAAGAAGCTTTCTGAGAAACTGCTCTGTGTTCTGTTAATTCATCTCACAGAGTTACATCTTTCCCTTCAAGAAGCCTTTCGCTAAGGCTGTTCTTGTGGAATTGGCAAAGGGATATTTGGAAGCCCATAGAGGGCTCTGGTGAAAAAGGAAATATCTTTCCTTCAAAACTGGAAAGAAGCTTTCTGAGAAACTGCTCTGTGTTCTGTTAATTCATCTCACAGTGTTACATCTTTCCCTTCAAGAAGCCTTTCGCTAAGGCTGTTCTTGTGGAATTGGCAAAGGGATATTTGGAAGCCCATAGAGGGCTATGGTGAAAAAGGAAATATCTTCCGTTCAAAACTGGAAAGAAGCATTCTGAGAAACTGCTCTGTGTTCTGTTAATTCATCTCACAGAGTTACATCTTTCCCTTCAAGAAGCCTTTCCCTAAGGCTGTTCTTGTGGAATTGGCAAAGGGATATTTGGAAGCCCATAGAGGGCTATGGTGAAAAAGGAAATATATTCCGTTCAAAACTGGAAAGAAGCTTTCTGAGAAACTGCTCTGTGTTCTGTTAATTCATCTCACAGAGTTACATCTTTCCCTTCAAGAAGCCTTTCTCTAAGGCTCTTCTGGTGGAATTGGCAAAGGGATATTTGGAAGCCCATAGAGGGCTATGGTGAAATAGGAAATATCTTTCCTTCAAAACTGGAAAGAAGCTTTCTGAGAAACTGCTCTGTGTTCTGTTAATTCATCTCACAGAGTTACATCTTTCCCTTCAAGAAGCCTTTCGCTGAGGCTGTTCTTGTGGAATTGGCAAAGGGATATTTGGAAGCCCATAGAGGGCTATGGTGAAAAAGGAAATATCTTCCGTTCAAAACTGGAAAGAAGCTTTCTGAGAAACTGCTCTGTGTTCTGTTAATTCATCTCACAGAGTTACATCTTTCCCTTCAAGAAGCCTTTCGCTAAGGCTGTTCTTGTGGAATTGGCAAAGGGATATTTGGAAGCCCATAGAGGGCTATGGTGAAAAAGGAAATATCTTCCATTCAAAACTGGAAAGAAGCTTTCTGAGAAACTGCTCTGTGTTCTGTTCATTCATCTCACAGAGTTACATCTTTCCCTTCAAGAAGCCTTTCGCTAATGCTGTTCTTGTGGAATTGGCAAAGGGATATTTGGAAGCCCGTAGAGGGTTATGATGAAAAACGAAATATCTTCCGTTGAAAACTGGAAAGAAGCTTTCTGAGAAACTGCTCTGTGTTCTGTTAATTCATCTCACAGAGTGACATCTTTCCCTTCAAGAAGCCTTTCGCTAAGGCTGTTCTTGTGGAATTGGCAAAGGGATATTTGGAAGCCCATAGAGGGCTATGGTGAAAAAGGAAATATCTTCCGTTCAAAACTGGAAAGAAGCTTTCTGAGAAACTGCTCAGTGTTCTGTTAATTCATCTCACAGAATTACATCTTTCCCTTCAAGAAGCCTTTCGCTAAGGCTGTTCTTGTGGAATTGGCAAAGGGATATTTGGAAGCCCTTAGAGGGCTATGGTGAAAAAGGAAATATCTTCCGTTCAAAACTGGAAAGAAGCTTTCTGAGAAACTGCTCTGTGTTCTGTTAATTCATCTCACAGAGTTACATCTTTCCCTTCAAGAAGTGTTTCGCTAAGGCTGTTCTTGGGGAATTGGCAAAGGGATATTTGGAAGCCCATAGAGGGCTATGGTGAGAAAGGAAATATCTTCCGTTCAAAACTGGAAAGAAGCTTTCTGAGAAACTGCTCTGTGTTCTGTGAATTCATCTCACAGAGTTACATCTTTCCCTTCAAGAAGCCTTTCGCTAAGGCTGTTCTTGTGGAATTGGCAAAGGGATATTTGGAAGCCCATAGAGGGCTATGGTGAAAAAGTAAATATCTTCCGTTCCAAACTGGAAAGAAGCTTTCTGAGAAACTGCTCTGTGTTCTGTTAATTCATCTCACAGAGTTACATCTTTCCCTTCAAGAAGCCTTTCGCTAAGGCTGTTCTTGTGGAATTGGCAAAGGGATATTTGGAAGCCCATAGAGGGCTATGGTGAAAAAGGAAATATCTTCCGTTCAAAACTGGAAAGAAGCTTTCTGAGAAACTGCTCTGTGTTCTGTTAATTCATCTCACAGAGTTACATCTTTCCCTTCAAGAAGCCTTTCGCTAAGGCTGTTCTTGTGAAATTGGCAAAGGGATATTTGGAAGCGCATAGAGGGCTATGGTGAAAAAGGAAATATCTTCCGTTTAAAACTGGAAAGAAGCTTTCTGAGAAACTGCTCTGTGTTCTGTTAATTCATCTCACAGAGTTACATCTTTCCTTCAAGAAGTCTTTCGCTAAGGCTGTTCTTGTAGAATTGGCAAAGGGATATTTGGAGGCCCATAGAGGGCTATGGTGAAAAAGGAAATATCTTCCGTTCAAAACTGGAAAGAAGCTTTCTGAGAAACTGCTCAGTGTTCTGTTAATTCATCTCACAGAGTTACATCTTTCCATTCAAGAAGCCTTTCCCTAAGGCTCTTCTGGTGGAATTGGCAAAGGGATATTTGGAAGCCCATAGAGGGCTCTGGTGTAAAAGGAAATATCTTTCCTTCAAAACTGGAAAGAAGCTTTCTGAGAAACTGCTCTGTGTTCTGTTAATTCATCTCACAGAGTTACATCTTTCCCTTCAAGAAGCCTTTCGCTAAGGCTGTTCTTGTGGAATTGGCAAAGGGATATTTGGAAGCCCATAGAGGGCTATGGTGAAAAAGAAAATATCTTCCGTTAAAAACTGGAAAGGAGCTTTCTGAGAAACTGCTCTGTGTTCTGTTAATTCATCTCACAGAGTTACATCTTTCCCTTCAAGAAGCCTTTCGCTAAGGCTGTTCTTGTGGAATTGGCAAAGGGATATTTGGAAGCCCATAGAGGGCTATGGTGAAAAAGGAAATATCTTCCGTTCAAAACTGGAAAGAAGCTTTCTGAGAAACTGCTCTGTGTTCTGTTAATTCATCTCAAAGAGTTACATCTTTCCCTTCAAGAAGCCTTTCGCTAAGGCTGTTCTTGTGGAATTGGCAAAGGGATATTTGGAAGCCCATAGAGGGCTATGGTGAAAAAGGAAATATCTTCCGTTCAAAACTGGAAAGAAGCTCTCTGAGAAACTGCTCTGTGTTCTGTTAATTCATCTCACAGAGTTACATCTTTCCCTTCCAGAATCCTTTCGCTAAGGCTGTTCTTCTGGAATTGGCAAAGGGATATTTGGAAGCCCATAGAGGGCTAAGGTGAAAAAGGAAATATCTTCCGTTCAAAACTGGAAAGAAGCTTTCTGAGAAACTGCTCTGTGTTCTGTTCATTCATCTCACAGAGTTACATCTTTCCCTTCAAGAAGCCTTTCGCTAAGGCTGTTCTTGTGGAATTGGCAAAGGGATATTTGGAAGCCCATAGAGGGCTATGGTGAAAAAGGAAATATCTTCCGTTCAAAACTGGAAAGAAGCTCTGAGAAACTGCTCTGTGTTCTGTTAATTCATCTCACAGAGTTACATCTTTCCCTTCAAGAAGCCTTTCGCTAAGACTGTTCTTGTGGAATTGGCAAAGGGATATTTGGAAGCCCATAGAGGGCTATGGTGAAAAAGGAAATATCTTCCGTTCAAAACTGGAAAGAAGCTTTCTGAGAAACTGCTCTGTGTTCTGTTAATTCATCTCACAGAGTTACATCTTTCCCTTCAAGAAGTCTTTCGCTAAGGCTGTTCTTGTAGAATTGGCAAAGGGATATTTGGAAGCCCATAGAGGGCTATGGTGAAAAAGGAAATATCTTCCGTTCAAAACTGGAAAGAAGCTTTCTGAGAAACTGCTCTGTGTTCTGCTAATTCATCTCACAGCGTTACATCTTTCCCTTCAAGAAGCCTTTCGCTAAGGCTGTTCTTGTGGAATTGGCAAAGGGATATTTGGAAGCCCATAGAGGGCTATGGTGAAAAAGGAAATATCTTCCGTTCAAAATTGGAAAGAAGCTTTCTGAGAAACTGCTCTGTGTTCTGTTAATTCATCTCACAGAGTTACATCTTTTCCTTCAAGAAGCCTTTCGCTAAGGCTGTTCTTGTGGAATTGGCAAAGGGATATTTGGAAGCCCATAGAGGGCTATGGTGAAAAAGGAAATATCTTCCGTTCAAAACTGGAAAGAAGCTTTCTGAGAAACTGCTCTGTGTTCTGTGAATTCATCTCACAGAGTTACATCTTTCCCTTCAAGAAGCCTTTCGCTAAGGCTGTTCTTGTGGAATTGGCAAAGGGATATTTGGAAGCCCATAGAGGGCTATGGTGAAAAAGGAAATATCTTCCGTTCAAAACTGGAAAGAAGCTTTCTGAGAAACTGCTCTGTGTTCTGTTAATTCATCTCACAGAGTTACATCTTTCCCTTCAAGAAGCCTTTCGCTAAGGCTGTTTTTGTGGAATTGGCAAAGTAATATTTGGAAGCCCATAGAGGGCTATGGTGAAAAAGGAAATATCTTCCGTTCAAAACTGGAAAGAAGCTTTCTGAGAAACTGCTCTGTGTTCTGTTAATTCATCTCACAGAGTTACATCTTTAACTTCAAGAAGCCTTTCGCTAAGGCTGTTATTGTAGAATTGGCAAAGGGATATTTGGAAGCCCATAGAGGGCTATGGTGAAAAAGGAAATATCTTCCGTTCAAAACTGGAAAGAAGCTTTCTGAGAAACTGCTCTGTGTTCTGTTAATTCATCTCACAGAGTTACATCTTTCCCTTTAAGAAGCCTTTCGCTAAGGCTGTTCTTGTGGAATTGGCAAAGGGATATTTGGAAGCCCATAGAGGGCTATGGTGAAAAAGGAAATATCTTCCATTCAAAACTGGAAAGAAGCTTTCTGAGAAACTGCTCTGTGTTCTGTTAATTCATCTCACAGAGTTACATCTTTCCCTTCAAGAAGCCTTTCGCTAAGGCTGTTCTTGTGGAATTGGCAAAGGATATTTGGAAGCCCATAGAGGGCTATGGTGAAAAAGGAAATATCTTGCGTTCAAAACTGGAAAGAAGCTTTCTGAGAAACTGCTCTGTGTTCTGTTAATTCATCTCACAGAGTTACATCTTTCCCTTCAAGAAGCCTTTCGCTAAGACTGTTCTTGTGGAATTGGCAAAGGGATATTTGGAAGCCCATAGAGGGCTATGGTGAAAAAGGAAATATCTTCCGTTCAAAACTGGAAAGAAGCTTTCTGAGAAACTGCTCTGTGTTCTGTTAATTCATCTCACAGAGTTACATCTTTCCCTTCAAGAAGTCTTTCGCTAAGGCTGTTCTTGTAGAATTGGCAAAGGGATATTTGGAAGCCCATAGAGGGCTATGGTGAAAAAGGAAATATCTTCCGTTCAAAACTGGAAAGAAGCTTTCTGAGAAACTGCTCTGTGTTCTGCTAATTCATCTCACAGAGTTACATCTTTCCCTTCAAGAAGCCTTTCGCTAAGGCTGTTCTTGTGGAATTGGCAAAGGGATATTTGGAAGCCCATAGAGGGCTATGGTGAAAAAGGAAATATCTTCCGTTCAAAATTGGAAAGAAGCTTTCTGAGAAACTGCTCTGTGTTCTGTTAATTCATCTCACAGAGTTACATCTTTTCCTTCAAGAAGCCTTTCGCTAAGGCTGTTCTTGTGGAATTGGCAAAGGGATATTTGGAAGCCCATAGAGGGCTATGGTGAAAAAGGAAATATCTTCCGTTCAAAACTGGAAAGAAGCTTTCTGAGAAACTGCTCTGTGTTCTGTTAATTCATCTCACAGAGTTACATCTTTCCCTTCAAGAAGCCTTTCGCTAAGGCTGTTCTTGTGGAATTGGCAAAGGGATATTTGGAAGCCCATAGAGGGCTATGGTGAAAAAGGAAATATCTTCCGTTCAAAACTGGAAAGAAGCTTTCTGAGAAACTGCTCTGTGTTCTGTTAATTCATCTCACAGAGTTACATCTTTCCCTTCAAGAAGCCTTTCGCTAAGGCTGTTTTTGTGGAATTGGCAAAGTAATATTTGGAAGCCCATAGAGGGCTATGGTGAAAAAGGAAATATCTTCCGTTCAAAACTGGAAAGAAGCTTTCTGAGAAACTGCTCTGTGTTCTGTTAATTCATCTCACAGAGTTACATCTTTAACTTCAAGAAGCCTTTCGCTAAGGCTGTTATTGTAGAATTGGCAAAGGGATATTTGGAAGCCCATAGAGGGCTATGGTGAAAAAGGAAATATCTTCCGTTCAAAACTGGAAAGAAGCTTTCTGAGAAACTGCTCTGTGTTCTGTTAATTCATCTCACAGAGTTACATCTTTCCCTTTAAGAAGCCTTTCGCTAAGGCTGTTCTTGTGGAATTGGCAAAGGGATATTTGGAAGTCCATAGAGGGCTATGGTGAAAAAGGAAATATCTTCCATTCAAAACTGGAAAGAAGCTTTCTGAGAAACTGCTCTGTGTTCTGTTAATTCATCTCACAGAGTTACATCTTTCCCTTCAAGAAGCCTTTCGCTAAGGCTGTTCTTGTGGAATTGGCAAAGGATATTTGGAAGCCCATAGAGCGCTATGGTGAAAAAGGAAATATCTTGCGTTCAAAACTGGAAAGAAGCTTTCTGAGAAACTGCTCTGTGTTCTGTTAATTCATCTCACAGAGTTACATCTTTCCCTTCCAGAAGTCTTTCGCTAAGGCTGTTCTTGTGGAATTGGCAAAGTAATATTTGGAAGCCCATAGAGGGCTATGGTGAAAAAGGAAATATCTTCCGTTCAAAACTGGAAAGAAGCTTTCTGAGAAACTGCTCTGTGTTCTGTTAATTCATCTCACAGAGTTACATCTTTAACTTCAAGAAGCCTTTCGCTAAGGCTGTTATTGTAGAATTGGCAAAGGGATATTTGGAAGCCCATAGAGGGCTATGGTGAAAAAGGAAATATCTTCCGTTCAAAACTGGAAAGAAGCTTTCTGAGAAACTGCTCTGTGTTCTGTTAATTCATCTCACAGAGTTACATCTTTCCCTTTAAGAAGCCTTTCGCTAAGGCTGTTCTTGTGGAATTGGCAAAGGGATATTTGGAAGCCGATAGAGGGCTATGGTGAAAAAGGAAATATCTTCCATTCAAAACTGGAAAGAAGCTTTCTGAGAAACTGCTCTGTGTTCTGTTAATTCATCTCACAGAGTTACATCTTTCCCTTCAAGAAGCCTTTCGCTAAGGCTGTTCTTGTGGAATTGGCAAAGGATATTTGGAAGCCCATAGAGCGCTATGGTGAAAAAGGAAATATCTTGCGTTCAAAACTGGAAAGAAGCTTTCTGAGAAACTGCTCTGTGTTCTGTTAATTCATCTCACAGAGTTACATCTTTCCCTTCCAGAAGTCTTTCGCTAAGGCTGTTCTTGTGGAATTGGCAAAGGGATATTTGGAAGCCCATAGAGGGCTATGGTGAAAAAGGAAATATCTTCCGTTCAAAACTGGAAAGAAGCTTTCTGAGAAACTGCTCTGTGTTCTGTTAATTCATCTCACAGAGTTACATCTTTCTCTTCAAGAAGTCTTTCGCTAAGGCTGTTCTTGTAGAATTGGCAAAGGGATATTTGGAAGCCCATAGAGGGCTATGGTGAAAAAGGAAATATCTTCCGTTCAAAACTGGAAAGAAGCTTTCTGAGAAACTGCTCTGTGTTCTGTTAATTCATCTCACAGAGTTACATCTTTCCCTTCAAGAAGCCTTTCGCTAAGGCTGTTCTTGTGGAATTGGCAAAGGGATATTTGGAAGCCCATAGAGGGCTATGGTGAAAAAGGAAATATCTTCCGTTCAAAACTGGAAAGAAGCTTTCTGAGAAACTGCTCTGTGTTCTGTTAATTCATCTCACAGAGTTACATCTTTCCCTTCAAGAAGGCTTTCGCTAAGGCTGTTCTTCTGGAATTGGCAAAGGGATATTTGGAAGCCCTTAGAGGGCTATGGTGAAAAAGGAAATATCTTCCGCTCAAAACTGGAAAGAAGCTTTCTGAGAAACTGCTCTGTGTTCTGCTAATTCATCTCACAGAGTTACATCTTTCCCTTCAAGAAGACTTTCGCTAAGGCTGTTCTTGTGGAATTGGCAAAGGGATATTTGGAAGCCCATAGAGGGCTATGGTGAAAAAGGAAATATCTTCCGTTCAAAACTGGAAAGAAGCTTTCTGAGAAACTGCTCTGTGTTCTGTTAATTCATCTCACAGAGTTACATCTTTCCCTTCAAGAAGCCTTTCGCTAAGGCTGTTCTTGTGGAATTGGCAAAGTAATATTTGGAAGCCCATAGAGGGCTATGGTGAAAAAGGAAATATCTTCCGTTCAAAACTGGAAAGAAGCTTTCTGAGAAACTGCTCTGTGTTCTGTTAATTCATCTCACAGAGTTACATCTTTAACTTCAAGAAGCCTTTCGCTAAGGCTGTTATTGTAGAATTGGCAAAGGGATATTTGGAAGCCCATAGAGGGCTATGGTGAAAAAGGAAATATCTTCCGTTCAAAACTGGAAAGAAGCTTTCTGAGAAACTGCTCTGTGTTCTGTTAATTCATCCCACAGAGTTACATCTTTCCCTTTAAGAAGCCTTTCGCTAAGGCTGTTCTTGTGGAATTGGCAAAGGGATATTTGGAAGACCATAGAGGGCTATGGTGAAAAAGGAAATATCTTCCATTCAAAACTGGAAAGAAGCTTTCTGAGAAACTGCTCTGTGTTCTGTTAATTCATCTCACAGAGTTACATCTTTCCCTTCAAGAAGCCTTTCGCTAAGGCTGTTCTTGTGGAATTGGCAAAGGGATATTTGGAAGCCCATAGAGGGCTATGGTGAAAAAGGAAATATCTTGCGTTCAAAACTGGAAAGAAGCTTTCTGAGAAACTGCTCTGTGTTCTGTTAATTCATCTCACAGAGTTACATCTTTCCCTTCAGGAAGCCTTTCGCTAAGGCTGTTCTTGTGGAATTGGCAAAGGGATATTTGGAAGCCCATAGAGGGCTATGGTGAAAAAGGAAATATCTTCCGTTCAAAACTGGAAAGAAGCTTTCTGAGAAACTGCTCTGTGTTCTGTTAATTCATCTCACAGAGTTACATCTTTCTCTTGAAGAAGTCTTTCGCTAAGGCTGTTCTTGTAGAATTGGCAAAGGGATATTTGGAAGCCCATAGAGGGCTATGGTGAAAAAGGAAATATCTTCCGTTCAAAACTGGAAAGAAGCTTTCTGAGAAACTGCTCTGTGTTCTGTTAATTCATCTCACAGAGTTACATCTTTCCCTTCAAGAAGCCTTTCGCTAAGGCTGTTCTTGTGGAATTGGCAAAGGGATATTTGGAAGCCCATAGAGGGCTATGGTGAAAAAGGAAATATCTTCCGTTCAAAACTGGAAAGAAGCTTTCTGAGAAACTGCTCTGTGTTCTGTTAATTCATCTCACAGAGTTACATCTTTCCCTTCAAGAAGCCTTTCGCTAACGCTGTTCTTCTGGAATTGGCAAAGGGATATTTGGAAGCCCTTAGAGGGCTATGGTGAAAAAGGAAATATCTTCCGCTCAAAACTGGAAAGAAGCTTTCTGAGAAACTGCTCTGTGTTCTGTTAATTCATCTCACAGAGTTACATCTTTCCCTTCAAGAAGCCTTTCGCTAAGGCTGTTCTTGTGGAATTGGCAAAGGGATATTTGGAAGCCCATAGAGGGCTATGGTGAAAAAGGAAATATCTTCCGTTCAAAACTGGAAAGAAGCTTTCTGAGAAACTGCTCCGTGTTCTGTTAATTCATCTCACAGAGTTACATCTTTCCCTTCAAGAAGCCTTTCGCTAAGGCTGCTCTTGTACAATTGGCAAAGGGATATTTGGAAGCCCATAGAGGGCTATGGTGAAAAAGGAAATATCTTCCGTTTAAAACTGGAAAGAAGCTTTCTAAGAAACTGCTCTGTGTTCCGTTAATTCATCTCACAGAGTTACATCTTTCCCTTCAAGAAGCCTTTCGCTAAGGCTGTTCTTGTGGAATTGGCAAAGGGATATTTGGAAGCCCATAGAGGGCTATGGTGAAAAAGGAAATATCTTCCGTTCAAAACTGGAAAGAAGCTTTCTGAGAAACTGCTCTGTGTTCTGTTAATTCATCTCACAGAGTTACATCTTTCCCTTCAAGAAGCCTTTCGCTAAGGCTGTTCTTGTGGAATTGGCAAAGGGATATTTGGAAGCCCATAGAGGGCTCTGGTGAAAAAGGAAATATCTTTCCTTCAAAACTGGAAAGAAGCTTTCTGAGAAACTGCTCTGTGTTCTGTTAATTCATCTCACAGTGTTACATCTTTCCCTTCAAGAAGCCTTTCGCTAAGGCTGTTCTTGTGGAATTGGCAAAGGGATATTTGGAAGCCCATAGAGGGCTATGGTGAAAAAGGAAATATCTTCCGTTCAAAACTGGAAAGAAGCATTCTGAGAAACTGCTCTGTGTTCTGTTAATTCATCTCACAGAGTTACATCTTTCCCTTCAAGAAGCCTTTCGCTAAGGCTGTTCTTGTGGAATTGGCAAAGGGATATTTGGAAGCCCATAGAGGGCTATGGTGAAAAAGGAAATATATTCCGTTCAAAACTGGAAAGAAGCTTTCTGAGAAACTGCTCTGTGTTCTGTTAATTCATCTCACAGAGTTACATCTTTCCCTTCAAGAAGCCTTTCTCTAAGGCTCTTCTGGTGGAATTGGCAAAGGGATATTTGGAAGCCCATAGAGGGCTATGGTGAAAAAGGAAATATCTTTCCTTCAAAACTGGAAAGAAGCTTTCTGAGAAACTGCTCTGTGTTCTGTTAATTCATCTCACAGAGTTACATCTTTCCCTTCAAGAAGCCTTTCGCTGAGGCTGTTCTTGTGGAATTGGCAAAGGGATATTTCGAAGCCCATAGAGGGCTATGGTGAAAAAGGAAATATCTTCCGTTCAAAACTGGAAAGAAGCTTTCTGAGAAACTGCTCTGTGTTCTGTTAATTCATCTCACAGAGTTACATCTTTCCCTTCAAGAAGCCTTTCGCTAAGGCTGTTCTTGTGGAATTGGCAAAGGGATATTTGGAAGCCCATAGAGGGCTATGGTGAAAAAGGAAATATCTTCCATTCAAAACTGGAAAGAAGCTTTCTGAGAAACTGCTCTGTGTTCTGTTCATTCATCTCACAGAGTTACATCTTTCCCTTCAAGAAGCCTTTCGCTAATGCTGTTCTTGTGGAATTGGCAAAGGGATATTTGGAAGCCCGTAGAGGGCTATGATGAAAAACGAAATATCTTCCGTTGAAAACTGGAAAGAAGCTTTCTGAGAAACTGCTCTGTGTTCTGTTAATTCATCTCACAGAGTTACATCTTTCCCTTCAAGAAGCCTTTCGCTAAGGCTGTTCTTGTGGAATTGGCAAAGGGATATTTGGAAGCCCATAGAGGGCTATGGTGAAAAAGGAAATATCTTCCGTTCCAAACTGGAAAGAAGCTTTCTGAGAAACTGCTCAGTGTTCTGTTAATTCATCTCACAGAATTACATCTTTCCCTTCAAGAAGCCTTTCGCTAAGGCTGTTCTTGTGGAATTGGCAAAGGGATATTTGGAAGCCCATAGAGGGCTATGGTGAAAAAGGAAATATCTTCCGTTCAAAACTGGAAAGAAGCTTTCTGAGAAACTGCTCTGTGTTCTGTTAATTCATCTCACAGAGTTACATCTTTCCCTTCAAGAAGTGTTTCGCTAAGGCTGTTCTTGGGGAATTGGCAAAGGGATATTTGGAAGCCCATAGAGGGCTATGGTGAGAAAGGAAATATCTTCAGTTCAAAACTGGAAAGAAGCTTTCTGAGAAACTGCTCTGTGTTCTGTGAATTCATCTCACAGAGTTACATCTTTCCCTTCAAGAAGCCTTTCGCTAAGGCTGTTCTTGTGGAATTGGCAAAGGGATATTTGGAAGCCCATAGAGGGCTATGGTGAAAAAGTAAATATCTTCCGTTCCAAACTGGAAAGAAGCTTTCTGAGAAACTGCTCTGTGTTCTGTTAATTCATCTCACAGAGTTACATCTTTCCCTTCAAGAAGCCTTTCGCTAAGGCTGTTCTTGTGGAATTGGCAAAGGGATATTTGGAAGCCCATAGAGGGCTATGGTGAAAAAGGAAATATCTTCCGTTCAAAACTGGAAAGAAGCTTTCTGAGAAACTGCTCTGTGTTCTGTTAATTCATCTCACAGAGTTACATCTTTCCCTTCAAGAAGCCTTTCGCTAAGGCTGTTCTTGTGAAATTGGCAAAGGGATATTTGGAAGCGCATAGAGGGCTATGGTGAAAAAGGAAATATCTTCCGTTTAAAACTGGAAAGAAGCTTTCTGAGAAACTGCTCTGTGTTCTGTTAATTCATCTCACAGAGTTACATCTTTCCTTCAAGAAGTCTTTCGCTAAGGCTGTTCTTGTAGAATTGGCAAAGGGATATTTGGAAGCCCATAGAGGGCTATGGTGAAAAAGGAAATATCTTCCGTTCAAAACTGGAAAGAAGCTTTCTGAGAAACTGCTCAGTGTTCTGTTAATTCATCTCACAGAGTTACATCTTTCCATTCAAGAAGCCTTTCCCTAAGGCTCTTCTGGTGGAATTGGCAAAGGGATATTTGGAAGCCCATAGAGGGCTCTGGTGAAAAAGGAAATATCTTTCCTTCAAAACTGGAAAGAAGCTTTCTGAGAAACTGCTCTGTGTTCTGTTAATTCATCTCACAGAGTTACATCTTTCCCTTCAAGAAGCCTTTCGCTAAGGCTGTTCTTGTGGAATTGGCAAAGGGATATTTGGAAGCCCATAGAGGGCTATGGTGAAAAAGAAAATATCTTCCGTTAAAAACTGGAAAGGAGCTTTCTGAGAAACTGCTCTGTGTTCTGTTAATTCATCTCACAGAGTTACATCTTTCCCTTCAAGAAGCCTTTCGCTAAGGCTGTTCTTGTGGAATTGGCAAAGGGATATTTGGAAGCCCATAGAGGGCTATGGTGAAAAAGGAAATATCTTCCGTTCAAAACTGGAAAGAAGCTTTCTGAGAAACTGCTCTGTGTTCTGTTAATTCATCTCAAAGAGTTACATCTTTCCCTTCAAGAAGCCTTTCGCTAAGGCTGTTCTTGTGGAATTGGCAAAGGGATATTTGGAAGCCCATAGAGGGCTATGGTGAAAAAGGAAATATCTTCCGTTCAAAACTGGAAAGAAACTCTCTGAGAAACTGCTCTGTGTTCTGTTAATTCATCTCACAGAGTTACATCTTTCCCTTCCAGAATCCTTTCGCTAAGGCTGTTCTTCTGGAATTGGCAAAGGGATATTTGGAAGCCCATAGAGGGCTAAGGTGAAAAAGGAAATATCTTCCGTTCAAAACTGGAAAGAAGCTTTCTGAGAAACTGCTCTGTGTTCTGTTCATTCATCTCACAGAGTTACATCTTTCCCTTCAAGAAGCCTTTCGCTAAGGCTGTTCTTGTGGAATTGGCAAAGGGATATTTGGAAGCCCATAGAGGGCTATGGTGAAAAAGGAAATATCTTCCGTTCAAAACTGGAAAGAAGCTTTCTGAGAAACTGCTCTGTGTTCTGTTAATTCATCTCACAGAGTTACATCTTTCCCTTCAAGAAGCCTTTCGCTAAGGCTGTTCTTGTGGAATTGGCAAAGGGATATTTGGAAGCCCATAGAGGGCTATGGTGAAAAAGGAAATATCTTCCGTTCAAAACTGGAAAGAAGCTTTCTGAGAAACTGCTCTGTGTTCTGTTAATTCATCTCACAGAGTTACATCTTTCCCTTCAAGAAGCCTTTCGCTAAGGCTGTTTTTGTGGAATTGGCAAAGTAATATTTGGAAGCCCATAGAGGGCTATGGTGAAAAAGGAAATATCTTCCGTTCAAAACTGGAAAGAAGCTTTCTGAGAAACTGCTCTGTGTTCTGTTAATTCATCTCACAGAGTTACATCTTTAACTTCAAGAAGCCTTTCGCTAAGGCTGTTATTGTAGAATTGGCAAAGGGATATTTGGAAGCCCATAGAGGGCTATGGTGAAAAAGGAAATATCTTCCGTTCAAAACTGGAAAGAAGCTTTCTGAGAAACTGCTCTGTGTTCTGTTAATTCATCTCACAGAGTTACATCTTTCCCTTTAAGAAGCCTTTCGCTAAGGCTGTTCTTGTGGAATTGGCAAAGGGATATTTGGAAGCCCATAGAGGGCTATGGTGAAAAAGGAAATATCTTCCATTCAAAACTGGAAAGAAGCTTTCTGAGAAACTGCTCTGTGTTCTGTTAATTCATCTCACAGAGTTACATCTTTCCCTTCAAGAAGCCTTTCGCTAAGGCTGTTCTTGTGGAATTGGCAAAGGGATATTTGGAAGCCCATAGAGGGCTATGGTGAAAAAGGAAATATCTTGCGTTCAAAACTGGAAAGAAGCTTTCTGAGAAACTGCTCTGTGTTCTGTTAATTCATCTCACAGAGTTACATCTTTCCCTTCCAGAAGTCTTTCGCTAAGGCTGTTCTTGTGGAATTGGCAAAGGGATATTTGGAAGCCCATAGAGGGCTATGGTGAAAAAGGAAATATCTTCCGTTCAAAACTGGAAAGAAGCTTTCTGAGAAACTGCTCTGTGTTCTGTTAATTCATCTCACAGAGTTACATCTTTCTCTTCAAGAAGTCTTTCGCTAAGGCTGTTCTTGTAGAATTGGCAAAGGGATATTTGGAAGCCCATAGAGGGCTATGGTGAAAAAGGAAATATCTTCCGTTCAAAACTGGAAAGAAGCTTTCTGAGAAACTGCTCTGTGTTCTGTTAATTCATCTCACAGAGTTACATCTTTCCCTTCAAGAAGCCTTTCGCTAAGGCTGTTCTTGTGGAATTGGCAAAGGGATATTTGGAAGCCCATAGAGGGCTATGGTGAAAAAGGAAATATCTTCCGTTCAAAACTGGAAAGAAGCTTTCTGAGAAACTGCTCTGTGTTCTGTTAATTCATCTCACAGAGTTACATCTTTCCCTTCAAGAAGGCTTTCGCTAAGGCTGTTCTTCTGGAATTGGCAAAGGGATATTTGGAAGCCCTTAGAGGGCTATGGTGAAAAAGGAAATATCTTCCGCTCAAAACTGGAAAGAAGCTTTCTGAGAAACTGCTCTGTGTTCTGTTAATTCATCTCACAGAGTTACATCTTTCCCTTCAAGAAGCCTTTCGCTAAGGCTGTTCTTGTGGAATTGGCAAAGGGATATTTGGAAGCCCATAGAGGGCTATGGTGAAAAAGGAAATATCTTCCGTTCAAAACTGGAAAGAAGCTTTCTGAGAAACTGCTCTATGTTCTGTTAATTCATCTCACAGAGTTACATCTTTCCCTTCAAGAAGGCTTTCGCTAAGGCTGTTCTTCTGGAATTGGCAAAGGGATATTTGGAAGCCCTTAGAGGGCTATGGTGAAAAAGGAAATATCTTCCGCTCAAAACTGGAAAGAAGCTTTCTGAGAAACTGCTCTGTGTTCTGTTAATTCATCTCACAGAGTTACATCTTTCCCTTCAAGAAGCCTTTCGCTAAGGCTGTTCTTGTGGAATTGGCAAAGGGATATTTGGAAGCCCATAGAGGGCTATGGTGAAAAAGGAAATATCTTCCGTTCAAAACTGGAAAGAAGCTTTCTGAGAAACTGCTCTGTGTTCTGTTAATTCATCTCACAGAGTTACATCTTTCCCTTCAAGAAGTCTTTCGCTAAGGCTGTTCTTGTACAATTGGCAAAGGGATATTTGGAAGCCCATAGAAGGCTATGGTGAAAAAGGAAATATCTTCCGTTTAAAACTGGAAAGAAGCTTTCTGAGAAACTGCTCTGTGTTCCGTTAATTCATCTCACAGAGTTACATCTTTCCCTTCAAGAAGCCTTTCGCTAAGGCTGTTCTTGTGGAATTGGCAAAGGGATATTTGGAAGCCCATAGAGGGCTATGGTGAAAAAGGAAATATCTTCCGTTCAAAACTGGAAAGAAGCTTTCTGAGAAACTGCTCTGTGTTCTGTTAATTCATCTCACAGAGTTACATCTTTCCCTTCAAGAAGCCTTTCGCTAAGGCTGTTCTTGTGGAATTGGCAAAGGGATATTTGGAAGCCCATAGAGGGCTCTGGTGAAAAAGGAAATATCTTTCCTTCAAAACTGGAAAGAAGCTTTCTGAGAAACTGCTCTGTGTTCTGTTAATTCATCTCACAGAGTTACATCTTTCCCTTCAAGAAGCCTTTCGATAAGGCTGTTCTTGTGGAATTGGCAAAGGGATATTTGGAAGCCCATAGAAGGCTATGGTGAAAAAGGAAATATCTTCCGTTCAAAACTGGAAAGAAGCTTTCTGAGAAACTGCTCTGTGTTCTGTTAATTCATCTCACAGAGTTACATCTTTCCCTTCAAGAACTCTTTCGCTAAGGCTGTTCTTGTAGAATTGGCAAAGGGATATTTGGAAGCCCATAGAGGGCTATGGTGAAAAAGGAAATATCTTCCGTTCAAAACTGGAAAGAAGCTTTCTGAGAAACTGCTCTGTGTTCTGCTAATTCATCTCACAGAGTTACATCTTTCCCTTCAAGAAGCCTTTCGCTAAGGCTGTTCTTGTGGAATTGGCAAAGGGATATTTGGAAGCCCATAGAGGGCTATGGTGAAAAAGGAAATATCTTCCGTTCAAAATTGGAAAGAAGCTTTCTGAGAAACTGCTCTGTGTTCTGTTAATTCATCTCACAGAGTTACATCTTTTCCTTCAAGAAGCCTTTCGCTAAGGCTGTTCTTGTGGAATTGGCAAAGGGATATTTGGAAGCCCATAGAGGGCTATGGTGAAAAAGGAAATATCTTCCGTTCAAAACTGGAAAGAAGCTTTCTGAGAAACTGCTCTGTGTTCTGTTAATTCATCTCACAGAGTTACATCTTTCCCTTCAAGAAGACTTTCGCTAAGGCTGTTCTTGTGGAATTGGCAAAGGGATATTTGGAAGCCCATAGAGGGCTATGGTGAAAAAGGAAATATCTTCCGTTCAAAACTGGAAAGAAGCTTTCTGAGAAACTGCTCTGTGTTCTGTTAATTCATCTCACAGAGTTACATCTTTCCCTTCAAGAAGCCTTTCGCTAAGGCTGTTCTTGTGGAATTGGCAAAGTAATATTTGGAAGCCCATAGAGGGCTATGGTGAAAAAGGAAATATCTTCCGTTCAAAACTGGAAAGAAGCTTTCTGAGAAACTGCTCTGTGTTCTGTTAATTCATCTCACAGAGTTACATCTTTAACTTCAAGAAGCCTTTCGCTAAGGCTGTTATTGTAGAATTGGCAAAGGGATATTTGGAAGCCCATAGAGGGCTATGGTGAAAAAGGAAATATCTTCCGTTCAAAACTGGAAAGAAGCTTTCTGAGAAACTGCGCTGTGTTCTGTTAATTCATCTCACAGAGTTACATCTTTCCCTTTAAGAAGCCTTTCGCTAAGGCTGTTCTTGTGGAATTGGCAAAGGGATATTTGGAAGCCCATAGAGGGCTATGGTGAAAAAGGAAATATCTTCCATTCAAAACTGGAAAGAAGCTTTCTGAGAAACTGCTCTGTGTTCTGTTAATTCATCTCACAGAGTTACATCTTTCCCTTCAAGAAGCCTTTCGCTAAGGCTGTTCTTGTGGAATTGGCAAAGGGATATTTGGAAGCCCATAGAGGGCTATGGTGAAAAAGGAAATATCTTGCGTTCAAAACTGGAAAGAAGCTTTCTGAGAAACTGCTCTGTGTTCTGTTAATTCATCTCACAGAGTTACATCTTTCCCTTTAAGAAGCCTTTCGCTAAGGCTGTTCTTGTGGAATTGGCAAAGGGATATTTGGAAGCCCATAGAGGGCTATGGTGAAAAAGGAAATATCTTCCGTTCAAAACTGGAAAGAAGCTTTCTGAGAAACTGCTCTGTGTTCTGTTAATTCATCTCACAGAGTTACATCTTTCTCTTGAAGAAGTCTTTCGCTAAGGCTGTTCTTGTAGAATTGGCAAAGGGATATTTGGAAGCCCATAGAGGGCTATGGTGAAAAAGGAAATATCTTCCGTTCAAAACTGGAAAGAAGCTTTCTGAGAAACTACTCTGTGTTCTGTTAATTCATCTCACAGAGTTACATCTTTCCCTTCAAGAAGCCTTTCGCTAAGGCTGTTCTTCTGGAATTGGCAAAGGGATATTTGGAAGCCCATAGAGGGCTCTGGTGAAAAAGGAAATATCTTTCCTTCAAAACTGGAAAGAAGCTTTCTGAGAAACTGCTCTGTGTTCTGTTAATTCATCTCACAGAGTTACATCTTTCCCTTCAAGAAGCCTTTCGATAAGGCTGTTCTTGTGGAATTGGCAAAGGGATATTTGGAAGCCCATAGAAGGCTATGGTGAAAAAGGAAATATCTTCCGTTCAAAACTGGAAAGAAGCTTTCTGAGAAACTGCTCTGTGTTCTGTTAATTCATCTCACAGAGTTACATCTTTCCCTTCAAGAAGTCTTTCGCTAAGGCTGTTTTTGTAGAATTGGCAAAGGGATATTTGGAAGCCCATAGAGCGCTATGGTGAAAAAGGAAATATCTTCCGTTCAAAACTGGAAAGAAGCTTTCTGAGAAACTGCTCTGTGTTCTGCTAATTCATCTCACAGAGTTACATCTTTCCCTTCAAGAAGCCTTTCGCTAAGGCTGTTCTTGTGGAATTGGCAAAGGGATATTTGGAAGCCCATAGAGGGCTATGGTGAGAAAGGAAATATCTTCCGTTCAAAACTGGAAAGAAGCTTTCTGAGAAACTGCTCTGTGTTCTGTTAATTCATCTCACAGAGTTACATCTTTCCCTTCAAGAAGTCTTTCGCTAAGGCTGTTCTTGTAGAATTGGCAAAGGTATATTTGGAAGCCCATAGAGGGCTATGGTGAAAAAGGAAATATCTTCCGTTCAAAACTGGAAAGAAGCTTTCTGAGAAACTGCTCTGTGTTCTGTTAATTCATCTCACAGAGTTACATCTTTCCCTTCAAGAAACCTTTCGCTAAGGCTGTTCTTGTGGAATTGGCAAAGTGATATTTGGAAGCCCATAGAGGGCTATGGTGAAAAAGGAAATATCTTCCGTTCAAAACTGGAAAGAAGCTTTCTGAGAAACTGCTCTGTGTTCTGTTAATTCATCTCACAGAGTTACATCTTTCCCTTCAAGAAGCCTTTCGCTAAGGCTGTTCTTGTGGAATTGGCAAAGGGATATTTGGAAGCCCTTAGAGGGCTCTGGTGAAAAAGGAAATATCTTTCCTTCAAAACTGGAAAGAAGCTTTCTGAGAAACTGCTCTGTGTTCTGTTAATTCATCTCACAGAGTTACATCTTTCCCTTCAAGAAGCCTTTCGCTAAGGCTGTTCTTGTGGAATTGGCAAAGGGATATTTGGAAGCCCATAGAGGGCTATGGTGAAAAAGAAAATATCTTCCGTTCAAAACTGGAAAGGAGCTTTCTGAGAAACTGCTCTGTGTTCTGTTAATTCATCTCACAGAGTTACATCTTTCCCTTCAAGAAGCCTTTCGCTAAGGCTGTTCTTGTGGAATTGGCAAAGGGATATTTGGAAGCCCATAGAGGGCTATGGTGAAAAAGGAAATATCTTCCGTTCAAAACTGGAAAGAAGCTTTCTGAGAAACTGCTCTGTGTTCTGTTCATTCATCTCACAGAGTTACATCTTTCCCTTCAAGAAGCCTTTCGCTAAGGCTGTTCTTGTGGAATTGGCAAAGGGATATTTGGAAGCCCATAGAGGGCTATGGTGAAAAAGGAAATATCTTCCATTCAAAACTGGAAAGAAGCTTTCTGAGAAACTGCTCTGTGTTCTGTTAATTCATCTCACAGAGTTACATATTTCCCTTCAAGAAGCCTTTCTCTAATGCTGTTCTTGTGGAATTGGCAAAGGGATATTTGGAAGCCCATAGAGGGCTATGGTGAAAAAGGAAATATCTTCCGTTCAAAACTGGAAAGAAGCTCTCTGAGAAACTGCTCTGTGTTCTGTTAATTCATCTCACAGAGTTACATCTTTCCCTTCAAGAAGCCTTTCGCTAAGGCTGTTCTTGTGGAATTGGCAAAGGGATATTTGGAAGCCCATAGAGGGCTATGGTGAAAAAGGAAATATCTTCCGTTCAAAACTGGAAAGAAGCTTTCTGAGAAACTGCTCTGTGTTCTGTTAATTCATCTCACAGAGTTACATCTTTCCCTTAAAGAAGTCTTTCGCTAAGGCTGTTCTTGTAGAATTGGCAAAGGGATATTTGGAAGCCCATAGAGGGCTATGGTGAAAAAGGAAATATCTTCCGTTCAAAACGGGAAAGAAGCTTTCTGAGAAACTGCTCTGTGTTCTGTTAATTCATCTCACAGAGTTACATCTTTCCATTCAAGAAGCCTTTCGCTAAGGCTCTTCTGGTGGAATTGGCAAAGGGATATTTGGAAGCCCATAGAGGGCTCTGGTGAAAAAGGAAATATCTTTCCTTCAAAACTGGAAAGAAGCTTTCTGAGAAACTGCTCTGTGTTCTGTTAATTCATCTCACAGAGTTACATCTTTCCCTTCAAGAAGCCTTTCGCTAAGGCTGTTCTTGTGGAATTGGCAAAGGGATATTTGGAAGCCCATAGAGGGCTATGGTGAAAAAGGAAATATCTTCCGTTCAAAACTGGAAAGAAGCTTTCTGAGAAACTGCTCTGTGTTCTGTTAATTCATCTCACAGAGTTACATCTTTCCCTTCAAGAAGTGTTTCGCTAAGGCTGTTCTTGGGGAATTGGCAAAGGGATATTTGGAAGCCCATAGAGGGCTATGGTGAAAAAGGAAATATCTTCCGTTCAAAACTGGAAAGAAGCTTTCTGAGAAACTGCTCCGTGTTCTGTTAATTCATCTCACAGAGTGACATCTTTCCCTTCAAGAAGCCTTTCGCTAAGGCTGTTCTTGTGGAATTGGCAAAGGGATATTTGGAAGCCCATAGAGGGCTATGGTGAAAAAGGAAATATCTTCCGTTCAAAACTGGAAAGAAGCTTTCTGAGAAACTGCTCTGTGTTCTGTTAATTCATCTCACAGAGTTACATCTTTCCCTTCAAGAAGCCTTTCGCTAAGGCTGTTCTTGTGGAATTGGCAAAGGGATATTTGGATGCCCATAGAGGGCTATGGTGAAAAAGGAAATATCTTCCGTTCAAAACTGGAAAGAAGCTTTCTGAGAAACTGCTCTGTGTTCTGTTAATTCATCTCACAGAGTTACATCTTTCCCTTCAAGAAGCCTTTCGCTAAGGCTGTTCTTGTGAAATTGGCAAAGGGATATTTGGAAGCCCATAGAGGGCTATGGTGAAAAAGGAAATATCTTCCGTTCAAAACTGGAAAGAAGCTTTCTGAGAAACTGCTCTGTGTTCTGTTAATTCATCTCACAGAGTTACATCTTTCCCTTCAAGAAGCCTTTGGCTAAGGCTGTTCTTGTAGAATTGGCAAAGGGATATTTGCAAGCCCATAGAGGGCTATGGTGAAAAAGGAACTATCTTCCGTTCAAAACTGGAAAGAAGCTTTCTGAGAAACTGCTCAGTGTTCTGTTAATTCATCTCACAGAGTTACATCTTTCCATTCAAGAAGCCTTTCGCTAAGGCTCTTCTGGTGGAATTGGCAAAGGGATATTTGGAAGCCCATAGAGGGCTCTGGTGAAAAAGGAAATATCTTTCCTTCAAAACTGGAAAGAAGCTTTCTGAGAAACTGCTCTGTGTTCTGTTAATTCATCTCACAGAGTTACATCTTTCCCTTCAAGAAGCCTTTCGCGAAGGCTGTTCTTGTGGAATTGGCAAAGGGATATTTGGAAACCCATAGAGGGCTATGGTGAAAAAGAAAATATCTTCCGTTCAAAACTGGAAAGGAGCTTTCTGAGAAACTGCTCTGTGTTCTGTTAATTCATCTCACAGAGTTACATCTTTCCCTTCAAGAAGCCTTTATCTAAGGCTGTTCTTGTGGAATTGGCAAAGGGATATTTGGAAGCCCATAGAGGGCTATGGTGAAAAAGGAAATATCTTCCGTTCAAAACTGGAAAGAAGCTCTCTGAGAAACTGCTCTGTGTTCTGTTAATTCATCTCACAGAGTTACATCTTTCCCTTCAAGAAGCCTTTCGCTAAGGCTGTTCTTGTGGAATTGGCAAAGGGATATTTGGAAGCCCATAGAGGGCTATGGTGAAAAAGGAAATGTCTTCCGTTCAAAACTGGAAAGAAGCTTTCTGAGAAACTGCTCTGTGTTCTGTTAATTCATCTCACAGAGTTACATCTTTCCCTTCAAGAAGTCTTTCGCTAAGGCTGTTCTTGTAGAATTGGCAAAGGGATATTTGGAAGCCCATAGAGGGCTATGGTGAAAAAGGAAATATCTTCCGTTCAAAACTGGAAAGAAGCTTTCTGAGAAACTGCTCTGTGTTCTGTTAATTCATCTCACAGAGTTACATCTTTCCCTTCAAGAAGCCTTTCGCTAAGGCTGTTCTTGTGGAATTGGCAAAGGGATATTTGGAAGCCCATAGAGGGCTATGGTGAAAAAGGAAATATCTTCCGTTCAAAACTGGAAAGAAGCTTTCTGAGAAACTGCTCTGTGTTCTGTTAATTCATCTCACAGAGTTACATCTTTCCCTTCAAGAAGCCTTTCGCTAAGGCTGTTCTTGTGGAATTGGCAAAGGGATATTTGGAAGCCCATAGAGGGCTATGGTTAAAAAGGAAATATCTTCCGTTCAAAACTGGAAAGAAGCTTTCTGAGAAACTGCTCTGTGTTCTGTTAATTCATCTCACAGAGTTACATCTTTCCCTTCAAGAAGCCTTTCGCTAAGGCTGTTCTTGTGGAATTGGCAAAGGGATATTTGGAAGCCCATAGAGGGCTATGGTGAAAAAGGAAATATATTCCGTTCAAAACTGGAAAGAATCTTTCTGAGAAACTGCTCTGTGTTCTGTTAATTCATCTCACAGAGTTACATCTTTCCCTTCAAGAAGTGTTGCGCTAAGGCTGTTCTTGGGGAATTGGCAAAGGGATATTTGGAAGCCTATAGAGGGCTATGGTGAAAAAGGAAATATCTTCCGTTCAAAACTGGAAAGAAGCTTTCTGAGAAACTGCTCTGTGTTCTGTGAATTCATCTCACAGACTTACATCTTTCCCTTCAAGAAGCCTTTCGCTAAGGCTGTTCTTGTGGAATTGGCAAAGGGATATTTGGAAGCCCATAGAGGGCTATGGTGAAAAAGGAAATATCTTCCGTTCAAAACTGGAAAGAAGCTTTCTGAGAAACTGCTCTGTGTTCTGTTAATTCATCTCACAGAGTTACATCTTTCCATTCAAGAAGCCTTTCGCTAAGGCTCTTCTGGTGGAATTGGCAAAGGGATATTTGGAAGCCCATAGAGGGCTCTGGTGAAAAAGGAAATATCTTTCCTTCAAAACTGGAAAGAAGCTTTCTGAGAAACTGCTCTGTGTTCTGTTAATTCATCTCACAGAGTTACATCTTTCCCTTCAAGAAGCCTTTCGCTAAGGCTGTTCTTGTGGAATTGGCAAAGGGATATTTGGAAGCCCATAGAGGGCTATGGTGAAAAAGAAAATATCTTCCGTTCAAAACTGGAAAGGAGCTTTCTGAGAAACTGCTCTGTGTTCTGTTAATTCATCTCACAGAGTTACATCTTTCCCTTCAAGAAGCCTTTCGCTAAGGCTGTTCTTGTGGAATTGGCAAAGGGATATTTGGAAGCCCATAGAGGGCTATGGTGAAAAAGGAAATATCTTCCGTTCAAAACTGGAAAGAAGCTTCCTGAGAAACTGCTCTGTGTTCTGTTAATTCATCTCACAGAGTTACATCTTTCCCTTCAAGAAGCCTTTCGCTAAGGCTGTTCTTGTGGAATTGGCAAAGGGATATTTGGAAGCCCATAGAGGGCTATGGTGAAAAAGGAAATATCTTCCATTCAAAACTGGAAAGAAGCTTTCTGAGAAACTGCTCTGTGTTCTGTTAATTCATCTCACAGAGTTACATCTTTCCCTTCAAGAAGCCTTTCTCTAAGGCTGTTCTTGTGGAATTGGCAAAGGGATATTTGGAAGCCCTTAGAGGGCTATGGTGAAAAAGGAAATATCTTCCGTTCAAAACTGGAAAGAAGCTTTCTGAGAAACTGCTCTGTGTTCTGTTAATTCATCTCACAGAGTTACATCTTTCCCTTCAAGAAGCCTTTCGCTAAGGCTGTTCTTGTGGCATTGGCAAAGGGATATTTGGAAGCCCATAGAGGGCTATGGTGAAAAAGGAAATATCTTCCGTTCAAAACTGGAAAGAAGCTTTCTGAGAAACTGCTCTGTGTTCTGTTAATTCATCTCACAGAGTTACATCTTTCCCTTCAAGAAGCCTTTCGCTAAGGCTGTTCTTGTGGAATAGGCAAAGGGATATTTGGAAGCCCATAGAGGGCTATGGTGAAAAAGGTAATATCTTCCGTTCAAAACTGGAAAGAAGCTTTCTGAGAAACTGCTCTGTGTTCTGTTAATTCATCTCACAGAGTTACATCTTTCCCTTCAAGAAGCCTTTCGCTAAGGCTGTTCTTGTGGAATTGGCAAAGGGATATTTGGAAGCCCATAGAGGGCTATGGTGAAAAAGGAAATATCTTCCGTTCAAAACTGGAAAGAATCTTTCTGAGAAACTGCTCTGTGTTCTGTTAATTCATCTCACAGAGTTACATCTTTCCCTTCAAGAAGTGTTGCGCTAAGGCTGTTCTTGGGGAATTGGCAAAGGGATATTTGGAAGCCTATAGAGGGCTATGGTGAAAAAGGAAATATCTTCCGTTCAAAACTGGAAAGAAGCTTTCTGAGAAACTGCTCTGTGTTCTGTGAATTCATCTCACAGACTTTCAACTTTCCCTTCAAGAAGCCTTTCGCTAAGGCTGTTCTTGTGGAATTGGCAAAGGGATATTTGGAAGCCCATAGAGGGCTATGGTGAAAAAGTAAATATCTTCCGTTCCAAACTGTAAAGAAGCTTTCTGAGAAACTGCTCTGTGTTCTGCTAATTCATCTCACAGAGTTACATCTTTCCCTTCAAGAAGCCTTTCGCTAAGGCTGTTCTTGTGGAATTGGCAAAGGGATATTTGGAAGCCCATAGAGGGCTATGGTGAAAAAGGAAATATCTTCCGTGCAAAACTGGAAAGAAGCTTTCTGAGAAACTGCTCTGTGTTCTGTTAATTCATCTCACAGAGTTACATCTTTCCCTTCAAGAAGCCTTTCGATAAGGCTGTTCTTGTGGAATTGGCAAAGGGATATTTGGAAGCCCATAGAGGGCTATGGTGAAAAAGGAAATATCTTCCGTTCAAAACTGGAAAGAAGCTTTCTGAGAAACTGCTCTGTGTTCTGTTAATTCATCTCACAGAGTTACATCTTTCCCTTCAAGAAGCCTTTCGCTAAGGCTGTTCTTGTGGAATTGGCAAAGGGATATTTGGAAGCCCAAAGAGGGCTAAGGTGAAAAAGGAAATATCTTCCGTTCAAAATTGGAAAGAAGCTTTCTGAGAAACTGCTCTGTGTTCTGTTAATTCATCTCACAGAGTTACATCTTTCCCTTCAAGAAGTCTTTCGCTAAGGCTGTTCTTGTAGAATTGGCAAAGGGATATTTGGAAGCCCATAGAGGGCTATGGTGAAAAAGGAAATATCTTCCGTTCAAAACTGGAAAGAAGCTTTCTGAGAAACTGCTCTGTGTTCTGTTAATTCATCTCACAGAGTTACATCTTTCCCTCCAAGAAGCCTTTCGCTAAGGCTCTTCTGGTGGAATTGGCAAAGGGATATTTGGAAGCCCATAGAGGGCTATGGTGAAAAAGGAAATATCTTCCGTTCAAAACTGGAAAGAAGCTTTCTGAGAAACTGCTCTGTGTTCTGTTAATTCATCTCACAGAGTTACATCTTTCCCTTCAAGAAGCCTTTCGCTAAGGCTGTTCTTGTGGAATTGGCAAAGGGATATTTTGAAGCCCATAGAGGGCTATGGTGAAAAAGGAAATATCTTCCGTTCAAAACTGGAAAGAAGCTTTCTGAGAAACTGCTCTGTGTTCTGTGAATTCATCTCACAGAGTTACATCTTTCCCTTCAAGATGCCTTTCGCGAAGGCTGTTCTTGTGGAATTGGCAAAGGGATATTTGGAAGCCCATAGAGGGCTATGGTGAAAAAGGAAATATCTTCCGTTCAAAACTGGAAAGAAGCTTTCTGAGAAACTGCTCGGTGTTCTGTTAATTCATCTCACAGAGATACATCTTTCCCTTCAAGAAGTCTTTCACTAAGGCTGTTCTTGTAGAATTGGCAAAGGGATATTTGGAAGCCCATAGAGGGCTATGGTGAAAAAGGAAATATCTTCCGTTCAAAACTGGAAAGAAGCTTTCTGAGAAACTGCTCTGTGTTCTGTTAATTCATCTCACAGAGTTACATCTTTCCATTCAAGAAGCCTTTAGCTAAGGCTCTTCTGGTGGAATTGGCAAAGGGATATTTGGAAGCCCATAGAGGGCTCTGGTGAAAAAGGAAATATCTTTCCTTCAAAACTGGAAAGAAGCTTTCTGAGAAACTGCTCCGTGTTCTGTTAATTCATCTCACAGTGTTACATCTTTCCCTTCAAGAAGCCTTTCGCTAAGGCTGTTCTTGTGGAATTGTCAAAGGGATATTTGGAAGCCCATAGAGGGCTATGGTGAAAAAGAAAATATCTTCCGTTCAAAACTGGAAAGGAGCTTTCTGAGAAACTGCTCTGTGTTCTGTTAATTCATCTCACAGAGTTACATCTTTCCCTTCAAGAAGCCTTTCGCTAAGGCTGTTCTTGTGGAATTGGCAAAGGGATATTTGGAAGCCCATAGAGGGCTATGGTGAAAAAGGAAATATCTTCCGTTCAAAACTGGAAAGAAGCTTTCTGAGAAACTGCTCTGTGTTCTGTTAATTCATCTCACAGAGTTACATCTTTCCCTTCAAGAAGCCTTTCGCTAAGGCTGTTCTTGTGGAATTGGCAAAGGGATATTTGGAAGCCCATAGAGGGCTATGGTGAAAAAGGAAATATCTTCCGTTCAAAACTGGAAAGAAGCTTTCTGAGAAACTGCTCTGTGTTCTATTAATTCATCTCACAGAGTTACATCTTTCCCTTCAAGAAGCCTTTCTCTAAGGCTGTTCTTGTGGAATTGGAAAAGGGATATTTGGAAGCCCATAGAGGGCTATGGTGAAAAAGGAAATATCTTCCGTTCAAAACTGGAAAGAAGCTCTCTGAGAAACTGCTCGGTGTTCTGTTAATTCATCTCACAGAGTTACATCTTTCCCTTCAAGAAGCCTTTCGCTAAGGCTGTTCTTGTGGAATTGGCAAAGGGATATTTGGAAGCCCATAGAGGGCTATGGTGAAAAAGGAAATATCTTCCGTTCAAAACTGGAAAGAAGCTTTCTGAGAAACTGCTCTGTGTTCTGTTAATTCATCTCACAGAGTTACATCTTTCCCTTCAAGAAGCCTTTCGCTAAAGCTGTTCTTGTGGAATTGGCAAAGGGATATTTGGAAGCCCATAGAGGGCTATGGTGAAAAAGGAAATATCTTCCGTGCAAAACTGGAAAAAGCTTTCTGAGAAACTGCTCTCTGTTCTGTGAATTCATCTCACAGAGTTACATCTTTCCCTTCAAGAAGCCTTTCGCTAAGGCTGTTCTTGTGGAATTGGCAAAGGGATATTTGGAAGCCCATAGAGGGCTATGGTGAAAAAGGAAATATCTTCCGTTCAAAACTGGAAAGAAGCTTTCTGAGAAACTACTCTGTGTTCTGTTAATTCATCTCACAGAGTTACATCTTTCCCTTCAAGAAGTCTTTCGCTAAGGCTGTTCTTGTAGAATTGGCAAAGGGATATTTGGAAGCCCATAGAGGGCTATGGTGAAAAAGGAAATATCTTCCGTTCAAAACTGGAAAGAAGCTTTCTGAGAAACTGCTCTGTGTTCTGTTAATTCATCTTACAGAGTTACATCTTTCCCTTCAAGAAGCCTTTCGCTAAGGCTGTTCTTGTGGAATTGGCAAAGGGATATTTGGAAGCCCATAGAGGGCTATGGTGAAAAAGGAAATATCTTCCGTTCAAAACTGGAAAGAAGCTTTCTGAGAAACTGCTCTGTGTTCTGTTAATTCATCTCACAGAGTTACATCTTTCCCTTCAAGAAGCCTTTCGCTAAGGCTGTTCTTGTGGAATTGGCAAAGGGATATTTGGAAGCCCATAGAGGGCTATGGTGAAAAAGGAAATATCTTCCGTTCAAAACTGGAAAGAAGCTTTCTGAGAAACTGCTCTGTGTTCTGTTAATTCATCTCACAGAGTTACATCTTTCCCTTCAAGAAGCGTTTCGCTAAGGCTGTTCTTGGGGAATTGGCAAAGGGATATTTGGAAGCCTATAGAGGGCTATGGTGAAAAAGGAAATATCTTCCGTTCAAAACTGGAAAGAAGCTTTCTGAGAAACTGCTCTGTGTTCTGTGAATTCATCTCACAGAGTTACATCTTTCCCTTCAAGAAGCCTTTCGCTAAGGCTGTTCTTGTAGAATTGGCAAAGGGATATTTGGAAGCCCATAGAGGGCTATGCTGAAAAAGTAAATATCTTCCGTTCCAAACTGGAAAGAAGCTTTCTGAGAAACTGCTCTGTGTTCTGTGAATTCATCTCACAGAGTTACATCTTTCCCTTCAAGAAGCCTTTCGCTAAGGCTGTTCTTGTGGAATTGGCAAAGGGATATTTGGAAGCCCATAGAGGGCTATGGTGAAAAAGGAAATATCTTCCGTTCAAAACTGGAAAGAAGCTTTCTGAGAAACTGCTCTGTGTTCTGTTAATTCATCTCACAGAGTTACATCTTTCCCTTCAAGAAGCCTTTCGCTAAGGCTGTTCTTGTGGAATTGGCAAAGGGATATTTGGAAGCCCATAGAGGGCTCTGGTGAAAAAGGAAATATCTTCCGTTCAAAACTGGAAAGAAGCTTTCTGAGAAACTGCTCTGTGTTCTGTTAATTCATCTCACAGAGTTACATCTTTCCCTTCAAGAAGCCTTTCGCTAAGGCTGTTCTTGTGGAATTGGCAAAGGGATATTTGGAAGCCCATAGAGGGCTATGGTGAAAAAGGAAATATCTTCCGTTCAAAACTGGAAAGAAGCTTTCTGAGAAACTGCTCTGTGTTCTGTTAATTCATCTCACCGAGTTACATCTTTCCCTTCAAGAAGTCTTTCACTAAGGCTGTTCTTGTAGAATTGGCAAAGGGATATTTGGAAGCCCATAGAGGGCTATGGTGAAAAAGGAAATATCTTCCGTTAAAAACTGGAAAGAAGCTTTCTGAGAAACTGCTCTGTGTTCTGTTAATTCATCTCACAGAGTTACATCTTTCCATTCAAGAAGCCTTTCGCTAAGGCTGTTCTTGTGGAATTGGCAAAGGGATATTTGGAAGCCCATAAAGGGCTCTGGTGAAAAAGGAAATATCTTCCGTTCAAAACTGGAAAGAAGCTTTCTGAGAAACTGCTCTGTGTTCTGTTAATTCATCTCACAGAGTTACATCTTTCCCTTCAAGAAGCCTTTCGCTAAGGCTGTTCTTGTGGAATTGGCAAAGGGATATTTGGAAGCCCATAGAGGGCTATGGTGAAAAAGAAAATATCTTCCGTTCAAAACTGGAAAGGAGCTTTCTGAGAAACTGCTCTGTGTTCTGTTAATTCATCTCACAGAGTTACATCTTTCCCTTCAAGAAGCCTTTCGCTAAGGCTGTTCTTGTGGAATTGGCAAAGGGATATTTGGAAGCCCATAGAGGGCTATGGTGAAAAAGGAAATATCTTCCGTTCAAAACTGGAAAGAAGCTTTCTGAGAAACTGATCTGTGTTCTGTTAATTCATCTCACAGAGTTACATCTTTCCCTTCAAGAAGCCTTTCGCTAAGGCTGTTCTTGTGGAATTGGCAAAGGGATATTTGGAAGCCCATAGAGGGCTATGGTGAAAAAGGAAATATCTTCCATTCATAACTGGAAAGAAGCTTTCTGAGAAACTGCTCTGTGTTCTGTTAATTCATCTCACAGAGTTACATCTTTCCCTTCAAGAAGCCTTTCTCTAAGGCTGTTCTTGTGGAATTGGCAAAGGGATATTTGGAAGCCCATAGAGGGCTATGGTGAAAAAGGAAATATCTTCCGTTCAAAACTGGAAAGAAGCTTTCTGAGAAACTGCTCTGTGTTCTGTTAATTCATCTCACATAGTTAAATCTTTCCCTTCAAGAAGCCTTTCGCTAAGGCTGTTCTTGTGGAATTGGCAAAGGGATATTTGGAAGCCCATAGAGGGCTATGGTGAAAAAGGAAATATCTTCCGTTCAAAACTGGAAAGAAGCTTTCTGAGAAACTGCTCTGTGTTCTGTTAATTCATCTCACAGAGTTACATCTTTCCCTTCAAGAAGCCTTTCGCTAAGGCTGTTCTTGTGGAATTGGCAAAGGGATATTTGGAAGCCCATAGAGGGCTATGGTGAAAAAGGAAATATCTTCCGTTCAAAACTGGAAAGAAGCTTTCTGAGAAACTGCTCTGTGTTCTGTTAATTCATCTCACAGAGTTACATCTTTCCCTTCAAGAAGACTTTCGCTAAGGCTGTTCTTGTAGAATTGGCAAAGGGATATTTGGAAGCCCATAGAGGGCTATGGTGAAAAAGGAAATATCTTCCGTTCAAAACTGGAAAGAAGCTTTCTGAGAAACTGCTCTGTGTTCTGTTAATTCATCTCACAGAGTTACATCTTTCCATTCAACAAACCTTACGCTAAGGCTCCTCTGGTGGAATTGGCAAAGGGATATTTGGAAGCCCATAGAGGGCTCTGGTGAAAAAGGAAATATCTTTCCTTCAAAACTGGAAAGAAGCTTTCTGAGAAACTGCTCTGTGTTCTGTTAATTCATCTCACAGAGTTACATCTTTCCCTTCAAGAAGCCTTTCGCTAAGGCTGTTCTTGTGGAATTGGCAAAGGGATATTTGGAAGCCCATAGAGGGCTATGGTGAAAAAGAAAATATCTTCCGTTCAAAACTGGAAAGGAGCTTTCTGAGAAACTGCTCTGTGTTCTGTTAATTCATCTCACAGAGTTACATCTTTCCCTTCAAGAAGCCTTTCGCTAAGGCTGTTCTTGTGGAACTGGCAAAGGGATATTTGGAAGCCCATAGAGGGCTATGGTGAAAAAGGAAATATCTTCCGTTCAAAACTGGAAAGAAGCTTTCTGAGAAACTGCTCTGTGTTCTGTTAATTCATCTCACAGAGTTACATCTTTCCCTTCAAGAAGCCTTTCGCTAAGGCTGTTCTTGTGGAATTGGCAAAGGGATATTTGGAAGCCCATAGAGGGCTATGGTGAAAAAGGAAATATCTTCCATTCAAAACTGGAAAGAAGCTTTCTGATTAACTGCTCTGTGTTCTGTTAATTCATCTCACAGAGTTACATCTTTCCCTTCAAGAAGCCTTTCGCTAAGGCTGTTCTTGTGGAATTGGCAAAGGGATATTTGGAAGCCCATAGAGGGCTATGGTGAAAAAGGAAATATCTTCCGTTCAAAACTGGAAAGAAGCTTTCTGAGAAACTGCTCTGTGTTCTGTTAATTCATCTCACAGAGTTACATCTTTCCCTTCAAGAAGCCTTTCGCTAAGGCTGTTCTTGAAGAATTGGCAAAGGGATATTTGGAAGACCATAGAGGGCTATGGTGAAAAAGGAAATATCTTCCGTTCAAAACTGGAAAGAAGCTTTCTGAGAAACTGCTCAGTGTTCTGTTAATTCATCTCACAGAGTTACATCTTTCCATTCAAGAAGCCTTTCGCTAAGGCTCTTCTGGTGGAATTGGCAAAGGGATATTTGGAAGCCCATAGAGGGCTCTGGTGAAAAAGGAAATATCTTTCCTTCAAAACTGGAAAGAAGCTTTCTGAGAAACTGCTCTGTGTTCTGTTAATTCATCTCACAGTGTTACATCTTTCCCTTCAAGAAGCCTTTCGCTAAGGCTGTTCTTGTGGAATTGTCAAAGGGATATTTGGAAGCCCATAGAGGGCTATGGTGAAAAAGAAAATATCTTCCGTTCAAAACTGGAAAGGAGCTTTCTGAGAAACTGCTCTGTGTTCTGTTAATTCATCTCACAGAGTTACATCTTTCCCTTCAAGAAGCCTTTCGCTAAGGCTGTTCTTGTGGAATTGGCAAAGGGATATTTGGAAGCCCATAGAGGGCTATGGTGAAAAAGGAAATATCTTCCGTTCAAAACTGGAAAGAAGCTTTCTGAGAAACTGCTCTGTGTTCTGTTAATTCATCTCACAGAGTTACATCTTTCCCTTCAAGAAGCCTTTCGCTAAGGCTGTTCTTGTGGAATTGGCAAAGGGATATTTGGAAGCCCATAGAGGGCTATGGTGAAAAAGGAAATATCTTCCGTTCAAAACTGGAAAGAAGCTTTCTGAGAAACTGCTCTGTGTTCTGTTAATTCATCTCACAGAGTTACATCTTTCCCTTCAAGAAGCCTTTCTCTAAGGCTGTTCTTGTGGAATTGGCAAAGGGATATTTGGAAGCCCATAGAGGGCTATGGTGAAAAAGGAAATATCTTCCGTTCAAAACTGGAAAGAAGCTCTCTGAGAAACTGCTCTGTGTTCTGTTATTTCATCTCACAGAGTTACATCTTTCCCTTCAAGAAGCCTTTCGCTAAGGCTGTTCTTGTGGAATTGGCAAAGGGATATTTGGAAGCCCATAGAGGGCTATGGTGAAAAAGGAAATATCTTCCGTTCAAAACTGGAAAGAAGCTTTCTGAGAAACTGCTCTGTGTTCTGTTAATTCATCTCACAGAGTTACATCTTTCCCTTCAAGAAGCCTTTCGCTAAAGCTGTTCTTGTGGAATTGGCAAAGGGATATTTGGAAGCCCATAGAGGGCTATGGTGAAAAAGGAAATATCTTCCGTTCAAAACTGGAAAGAAGCTTTCTGAGAAACTGCTCTGTGTTCTGTGAATTCATCTCACAGAGTTACATCTTTCCCTTCAAGAAGCCTTTCGCTAAGGCTGTTCTTGTGGAATTGGCAAAGGGATATTTGGAAGCCCATAGAGGGCTATGGTGAAAAAGGAAATATCTTCCGTTCAAAACTGAAAAGAAGCTTTCTGAGAAACTACTCTGTGTTCTGTTAATTCATCTCACAGAGTTACATCTTTCCCTTCAAGAAGTCTTTCGCTAAGGCTGTTCTTGTAGAATTGGCAAAGGGATATTTGGAAGCCCATAGAGGGCTATGGTGAAAAAGGAAATATCTTCCGTTCAAAACTGGAAAGAAGCTTTCTGAGAAACTGCTCTGTGTTCTGTTAATTCATCTTACAGAGTTACATCTTTCCCTTCAAGAAGCCTTTCGCTAAGGCTGTTCTTGTGGAATTGGCAAAGGGATATTTGGAAGCCCATAGAGGGCTATGGTGAAAAAGGAAATATCTTCCGTTCAAAACTGGAAAGAAGCTTTCTGAGAAACTGCTCTGTGTTCTGTTAATTCATCTCACAGAGTTACATCTTTCCCTTCAAGAAGCCTTTCGCTAAGGCTGTTCTTGTGGAATTGGCAAAGGGATATTTGGAAGCCCATAGAGGGCTATGGTGAAAAAGGAAATATCTTCCGTTCAAAACTGGAAAGAAGCTTTCTGAGAAACTGCTCTGTGTTCTGTTAATTCATCTCACAGAGTTACATCTTTCCCTTCAAGAAGTGATTCGCTAAGGCTGTTCTTGGGGAATTGGCAAAGGGATATTTGGAAGCCTATAGAGGGCTATGGTGAAAAAGGAAATATCTTCCGTTCAAAACTGGAAAGAAGCTTTCTGAGAAACTGCTCTGTGTTCTGTGAATTCATCTCACAGAGTTACATCTTTCCCTTCAAGAAGCCTTTCGCTAAGGCTGTTCTTGTAGAATTGGCAAAGGGATATTTGGAAGCCCATAGAGGGCTATGGTGAAAAAGAAAATATCTTCCGTTCAAAACTGGAAAGGAGCTTTCTGAGAAACTGCTCTGTGTTCTGTTAATTCATCTCACAGAGTTACATCTTTCCCTTCAAGAAGCCTTTCGCTAAGGCTGTTCTTGTGGAATTGGCAAAGGGATATTTGGAAGCCCATAGAGGGCTATGGTGAAAAAGGAAATATCTTCCGTTCAAAACGGGAAAGAAGCTTTCTGAGAAACTGCTCTGTGTTCTGTTAATTCATCTCACCGAGTTACATCTTTCCCTTCAAGAAGTCTTTCGCTAAGGCTGTTCTTGTAGAATTGGCAAAGGGATATTTGGAAGCCCATAGAGGGCTATGGTGAAAAAGGAAATATCTTCCGTTAAAAACTGGAAAGAAGCTTTCTGAGAAACTGCTCTGTGTTCTGTTAATTCATCTCACAGAGTTACATCTTTCCATTCAAGAAGCCTTTCGCTAAGGCTCTTCTGGTGGAATTGGCAAAGGGATATTTGGAAGCCCATAAAGGGCTCTGGTGAAAAAGGAAATATCTTTCCTTCAAAACTGGAAAGAAGCTTTCTGAGAAACTGCTCTGTGTTCTGTTAATTCATCTCACAGAGTTACATCTTTCCCTTCAAGAAGCCTTTCGCTAAGGCTGTTCTTGTGGAATTGGCAAAGGGATATTTGGAAGCCCATAGAGGGCTATGGTGAAAAAGAAAATATCTTCCGTTCAAAACTGGAAAGGAGCTTTCTGAGAAACTGCTCTGTGTTCTGTTAATTCATCTCACAGAGTTACATCTTTCCCTTCAAGAAGCCTTTCGCTAAGGCTGTTCTTGTGGAATTGGCAAAGGGATATTTGGAAGCCCATAGAGAGCTATGGTGAAAAAGGAAATATCTTCCGTTCAAAACTGGAAAGAAGCTTTCTGAGAAACTGCTCTGTGTTCTGTTAATTCATCTCACAGAGTTACATCTTTCCCTTCAAGAAGCCTTTCGCTAAGGCTGTTCTTGTGGAATTGGCAAAGGGATATTTGGAAGCCCATAGAGGGCTATGGTGAAAAAGGAAATATCTTCCATTCGTAACTGGAAAGAAGCTTTCTGAGAAACTGCTCTGTGTTCTGTTAATTCATCTCACAGAGTTACATCTTTCCCTTCAAGAAGCCTTTCTCTAAGGCTGTTCTTGTGGAATTGGCAAAGGGATATTTGGAAGCCCATAGAGGGCTACGGTGAAAAAGGAAATATCTTCCGTTCAAAACTGGAAAGAAGCTTTCTGAGAAACTACTCTGTGTTCTGTTAATTCATCTCACATAGTTACATCTTTCCCTTCAAGAAGCCTTTCACTAAGGCTGTTCTTGTGAAATTGGCAAAGGGATATTTGGAAGCCCATAGAGGGCTATGGTGAAAAAGGAAATATCTTCCGTTCAAAACTGGAAAGAAGCTTTCTGAGAAACTGCTCTGTGTTCTGTTAATTCATCTCACAGAGTTACATCTTTCCCTTCAAGAAGCCTTTCGCTAAGGCTGTTCTTGTGGAATTGGCAAAGGGATATTTGGAAGCCCATAGAGGGCTATGGTGAAAAAGGAAATATCTTCCGTTCAAAACTGGAAAGAAGCTTTCTGAGAAACTGCTCTGTGTTCTGTTAATTCATCTCACAGAGTTACATCTTTCCCTTCAAGAAGTCTTTCGCTAAGGCTGTTCTTGTATAATTGGCAAAGGGATATTTGGAAGCCCATAGAGGGCTATGGTGAAAAAGGAAATATCTTCCGTTCAAAACTGGAAAGAAGCTTTCTGAGAAACTGCTCTGTGTTCTGTTAATTCATCTCACAGAGTTACATCTTTCCATTCAACAAACCTTTCGCTAAGGCTCCTCTGGTGGAATTGGCAAAGGGATATTTGGAAGCCCATAGAGGGCTCTGGTGAAAAAGGAAATATCTTTCCTTCAAAACTGGAAAGAAGCTTTCTGAGAAACTGCTCTGTGTTCTGTTAATTCATCTCACAGAGTTACATCTTTCCCTTCAAGAAGCCTTTCGCTAAGGCTGTTCTTGTGGAATTGGCAAAGGGATATTTGGAAGCCCATAGAGGGCTATGGTGAAAAAGAAAATATCTTCCGTTCAAAACTGGAAAGGAGCTTTCTGAGAAACTGCTCTGTGTTCTGTTAATTCATCTCACAGAGTTACATCTTTCCCTTCAAGAAGCCTTTCGCTAAGGCTGTTCTTGTGGAATTGGCAAAGGGATATTTGGAAGCCCATAGAGGGCTATGGTGAAAAAGGAAATATCTTCCGTTCAAAACTGGAAAGAAGCTTTCTGAGAAACTGCTCTGTGTTCTGTTAATTCATCTCACAGAGTTACATCTTTCCCTCCAAGAAGCCTTTCGCTAAGGCTGTTCTTGTGGAATTGGCAAAGGGATATTTGGAAGCCCATAGAGGGCTATGGTGAAAAAGGAAATATCTTCCGTTCAAAACTGGAAAGAAGCTTTCTGAGAAACTGTTCTGTGTTCTGTTAATTCATCTCACAGAGTTACATCTTTCCCTTCAAGAAGCCTTTCTCTAAGGCTCTTCTGGTGGAATTGGCAAAGGGATATTTGGAAGCCCATAGAGGGCTCTGGTGAAAAAGGAAATATCTTTCCTTCAAAACTGGAAAGAAGCTTTCTGAGAAACTGCTCTGTGTTCTGTTAATTCATCTCACAGAGTTACATCTTTCCCTTCAAGAAGCCTTTCGCTAAGGCTGTTCTTGTGGAATTGGCAAAGGGATATTTGGAAGCCCATAGAGGGCTATGGTGAAAAAGAAAATATCTTCCGTTCAAAACTGGAAAGGAGCTTTCTGAGAAACTGCTCTGTGTTCTGTTAATTCATCTCACAGAGTTACATCTTTCCCTTCAAGAAGCCTTTCGCTAAGGCTGTTCTTGTGAAATTGGCAAAGGGATATTTGGAAGCCCATAGAGGGCTATGGTGAAAAAGGAAATATCTTCCGTTCAAAACTGGAAAGAAGCTTTCTGAGAAACTGCTCTGTGTTCTGTTAATTCATCTCACAGAGTTACATCTTTCCCTTCAAGAAGCCTTTCGCTAAGGCTGTTCTTGTGGAATTGGCAAAGGGATATTTGGAAGCCCATAGAGGGCTATGGTGAAAAAGGAAATATCTTCCGTTCAAAACTGGAAAGAAGCTTTCTGAGAAACTGCTCTGTGTTCTGTTAATTCATCTCACAGAGTTACATCTTTCCCTTCAAGAAGTCTTTCGCTAAGGCTGTTCTTGTAGAATTGGCAAAGGGATATTTGGAAGCCCATAGAGGGCTATGGTGAAAAAGGAAATATCTTCCGTTCAAAACTGGAAAGAAGCTTTCTGAGAAACTGCTCTGTGTTCTGTTAATTCATCTCACAGAGTTACATCTTTCCATTCAACAAACCTTTCGCTAAGGCTCCTCTGGTGGAATTGGCAAAGGGATATTTGGAAGCCCATAGAGGGCTCTGGTGAAAAAGGAAATATCTTTCCTTCAAAACTGGAAAGAAGCTTTCTGAGAAACTGCTCTGTGTTCTGTTAATTCATCTCACAGAGTTACATCTTTCCCTTCAAGAAGCCTTTCGCTAAGGCTGTTCTTGTGGAATTGGCAAAGGGATATTTGGAAGCCCATAGAGGGCTATGGTGAAAAAGAAAATATCTTCCGTTCAAAACTGGAAAGGAGCTTTCTGAGAAACTGCTCTGTGTTCTGTTAATTCATCTCACAGAGTTACATCTTTCCCTTCAAGAAGCCTTTCGCTTAGGCTGTTCTTGTGGAATTGGCAAAGGGATATTTGGAAGCCCATAGAGGGCTATGGTGAAAAAGGAAATATCTTCCGTTCAAAACTGGAAAGAAGCTTTCTGAGAAACTGCTCTGTGTTCTGTTAATTCATCTCACAGAGTTACATCTTTCCCTCCAAGAAGCCTTTCGCTAAGGCTGTTCTTGTGGAATTGGCAAAGGGATATTTGGAAGCCCATAGAGGGCTATGGTGAAAAAGGAAATATCTTCCGTTCAAAACTGGAAAGAAGCTTTCTGAGAAACTGTTCTGTGTTCTGTTAATTCATCTCACAGAGTTACATCTTTCCCTTCAAGAAGCCTTTCTCTAAGGCTCTTCTGGTGGAATTGGCAAAGGGATATTTGGAAGCCCATAGAGGGCTCTGGTGAAAAAGGAAATATCTTTCCTTCAAAACTGGAAAGAAGCTTTCTGAGAAACTGCTCTGTGTTCTGTTAATTCATCTCACAGAGTTACATCTTTCCCTTCAAGAAGCCTTTCGCTAAGGCTGTTCTTGTGGAATTGGCAAAGGGATATTTGGAAGCCCATAGAGGGCTATGGTGAAAAAGAAAATATCTTCCGTTCAAAACTGGAAAGGAGCTTTCTGAGAAACTGCTCTGTGTTCTGTTAATTCATCTCACAGAGTTACATCTTTCCCTTCAAGAAGCCTTTCGCTAAGGCTGTTCTTGTGGAATTGGCAAAGGGATATTTGGAAGCCCATAGAGGGCTATGGTGAAAAAGGAAATATCTTCCGTTCAAAACTGGAAAGAAGCTTTCTGAGAAACTGCTCAGTGTTCTGTTAATTCATCTCACAGAGTTACATCTTTCCATTCAAGAAGCCTTTCGCTAAGGCTCTTCTGGTGGAATTGGCAAAGGGATATTTGGAAGCCCATAGAGGGCTATGGTGAAAAACGAAATATCTTCCATTCAAAACTGGAAAGAAGCTTTCTGAGAAACTGCTCTGTGTTCTGTTAATTCATCTCACAGAGTTACATCTTTCCCTTCAAGAAGCCTTTCGCTAAGGCTGTTCTTGTGGAATTGGCAAAGGGATATTTGGAAGCCCATAGAGGGCTATGGTGAAAAAGGAAATATCTTCCGTTCAAAACTGGAAAGAAGCTTTCTGAGAAACTGCTCTGTGTTCTGTTAATTCATCTCACAGAGTTACATCTTTCCCTTCAAGAAGCCTTTCGCTAAGGCTGTTCTTGTGGAATTGGCAAAGGGATATTTGGAAGCCCATAGAGGGCTATGGTGAAAAAGGAAATATCTTCCGTTCAAAACTGGAAAGAAGCTTTCTGAGAAACTGCTCTGTGTTCTGTTAATTCATCTCACAGAGTTACATCTTTCCCTTCAAGAAGTCTTTCGCTAAGGCTGTTCTTGTAGAATTGGCAAAGGGATATTTGGAAGCCCATAGAGGGCTATGGTGAAAAAGGAAATATCTTCCGTTCAAAACTGGAAAGAAGCTTTCTGAGAAACTGCTCTGTGTTCTGTTAATTCATCTCACAGAGTTACATCTTTCCATTCAACAAACCTTACGCTAAGGCTCCTCTGGTGGAATTGGCAAAGGGATATTTGGAAGCCCATAGAGGGCTCTGGTGAAAAAGGAAATATCTTTCCTTCAAAACTGGAAAGAAGCTTTCTGAGAAACTGCTCTGTGTTCTGTTAATTCATCTCACAGAGTTACATCTTTCCCTTCAAGAAGCCTTTCGCTAAGGCTGTTCTTGTGGAATTGGCAAAGGGATATTTGGAAGCCCATAGAGGGCTATGGTGAAAAAGAAAATATCTTCCTTTCAAAACTGGAAAGGAGCTTTCTGAGAAACTGCTCTGTGTTCTGTTAATTCATCTCACAGAGTTACATCTTTCCCTTCAAGAAGCCTTTCGCTAAGGCTGTTCTTGTGGAACTGGCAAAGGGATATTTGGAAGCCCATAGAGGGCTATGGTGAAAAAGGAAATATCTTCCGTTCAAAACTGGAAAGAAGCTTTCTGAGAAACTGCTCTGTGTTCTGTTAATTCATCTCACAGAGTTACATCTTTCCCTTCAAGAAGCCTTTCGCTAAGGCTGTTCTTGTGGAATTGGCAAAGGGATATTTGGAAGCCCATAGAGGGCTATGGTGAAAAAGGAAATATCTTCCATTCAAAACTGGAAAGAAGCTTTCTGATTAACTGCTCTGTGTTCTGTTAATTCATCTCACAGAGTTACATCTTTCCCTTCAAGAAGCCTTTCGCTAAGGCTGTTCTTGTGGAATTGGCAAAGGGATATTTGGAAGCCCATAGAGGGCTATGGTGAAAAAGGAAATATCTTCCGTTCAAAACTGGAAAGAAGCTTTCTGAGAAACTGCTCTGTGTTCTGTTAATTCATCTCACAGAGTTACATCTTTCCCTTCAAGAAGCCTTTCGCTAAGGCTGTTCTTGAAGAATTGGCAAAGGGATATTTGGAAGACCATAGAGGGCTATGGTGAAAAAGGAAATATCTTCCGTTCAAAACTGGAAAGAAGCTTTCTGAGAAACTGCTCAGTGTTCTGTTAATTCATCTCACAGAGTTACATCTTTCCATTCAAGAAGCCTTTCGCTAAGGCTCTTCTGGTGGAATTGGCAAAGGGATATTTGGAAGCCCATAGAGGGCTCTGGTGAAAAAGGAAATATCTTTCCTTCAAAACTGGAAAGAAGCTTTCTGAGAAACTGCTCTGTGTTCTGTTAATTCATCTCACAGTGTTACATCTTTCCCTTCAAGAAGCCTTTCGCTAAGGCTGTTCTTGTGGAATTGTCAAAGGGATATTTGGAAGCCCATAGAGGGCTATGGTGAAAAAGAAAATATCTTCCGTTCAAAACTGGAAAGGAGCTTTCTGAGAAACTGCTCTGTGTTCTGTTAATTCATCTCACAGAGTTACATCTTTCCCTTCAAGAAGCCTTTCGCTAAGGCTGTTCTTGTGGAATTGGCAAAGGGATATTTGGAAGCCCATAGAGGGCTATGGTGAAAAAGGAAATATCTTCCGTTCAAAACTGGAAAGAAGCTTTCTGAGAAACTGCTCTGTGTTCTGTTAATTCATCTCACAGAGTTACATCTTTCCCTTCAAGAAGCCTTTCGCTAAGGCTGTTCTTGTGGAATTGGCAAAGGGATATTTGGAAGCCCATAGAGGGCTATGGTGAAAAAGGAAATATCTTCCGTTCAAAACTGGAAAGAAGCTTTCTGAGAAACTGCTCTGTGTTCTGTTAATTCATCTCACAGAGTTACATCTTTCCCTTCAAGAAGCCTTTCTCTAAGGCTGTTCTTGTGGAATTGGCAAAGGGATATTTGGAAGCCCATAGAGGGCTATGGTGAAAAAGGAAATATCTTCCGTTCAAAACTGGAAAGAAGCTCTCTGAGAAACTGCTCTGTGTTCTGTTATTTCATCTCACAGAGTTACATCTTTCCCTTCAAGAAGCCTTTCGCTAAGGCTGTTCTTGTGGAATTGGCAAAGGGATATTTGGAAGCCCATAGAGGGCTATGGTGAAAAAGGAAATATCTTCCGTTCAAAACTGGAAAGAAGCTTTCTGAGAAACTGCTCTGTGTTCTGTTAATTCATCTCACAGAGTTACATCTTTCCCTTCAAGAAGCCTTTCGCTAAAGCTGTTCTTGTGGAATTGGCAAAGGGATATTTGGAAGCCCATAGAGGGCTATGGTGAAAAAGGAAATATCTTCCGTTCAAAACTGGAAAGAAGCTTTCTGAGAAACTGCTCTGTGTTCTGTGAATTCATCTCACAGAGTTACATCTTTCCCTTCAAGAAGCCTTTCGCTAAGGCTGTTCTTGTGGAATTGGCAAAGGGATATTTGGAAGCCCATAGAGGGCTATGGTGAAAAAGGAAATATCTTCCGTTCAAAACTGAAAAGAAGCTTTCTGAGAAACTACTCTGTGTTCTGTTAATTCATCTCACAGAGTTACATCTTTCCCTTCAAGAAGTCTTTCGCTAAGGCTGTTCTTGTAGAATTGGCAAAGGGATATTTGGAAGCCCATAGAGGGCTATGGTGAAAAAGGAAATATCTTCCGTTCAAAACTGGAAAGAAGCTTTCTGAGAAACTGCTCTGTGTTCTGTTAATTCATCTTATAGAGTTACATCTTTCCCTTCAAGAAGCCTTTCGCTAAGGCTGTTCTTGTGGAATTGGCAAAGGGATATTTGGAAGCCCATAGAGGGCTATGGTGAAAAAGGAAATATCTTCCGTTCAAAACTGGAAAGAAGCTTTCTGAGAAACTGCTCTGTGTTCTGTTAATTCATCTCACAGAGTTACATCTTTCCCTTCAAGAAGCCTTTCGCTAAGGCTGTTCTTGTGGAATTGGCAAAGGGATATTTGGAAGCCCATAGAGGGCTATGGTGAAAAAGGAAATATCTTCCGTTCAAAACTGGAAAGAAGCTTTCTGAGAAACTGCTCTGTGTTCTGTTAATTCATCTCACAGAGTTACATCTTTCCCTTCAAGAAGTGATTCGCTAAGGCTGTTCTTGGGGAATTGGCAAAGGGATATTTGGAAGCCTATAGAGGGCTATGGTGAAAAAGGAAATATCTTCCGTTCAAAACTGGAAAGAAGCTTTCTGAGAAACTGCTCTGTGTTCTGTTCATTCATCTCACAGAGTTACATCTTTCCCTTCAAGAAGCCTTTCGCTAAGGCTGTTCTTGTAGAATTGGCAAAGGGATATTTGGAAGCCCATAGAGGGCTATGGTGAAAAAGAAAATATCTTCCGTTCAAAACTGGAAAGGAGCTTTCTGAGAAACTGCTCTGTGTTCTGTTAATTCATCTCACAGAGTTACATCTTTCCCTTCAAGAAGCCTTTCGCTAAGGCTGTTCTTGTGGAATTGGCAAAGGGATATTTGGAAGCCCATAGAGGGCTATGGTGAAAAAGGAAATATCTTCCGTTCAAAACGGGAAAGAAGCTTTCTGAGAAACTGCTCTGTGTTCTGTTAATTCATCTCACCGAGTTACATCTTTCCCTTCAAGAAGTCTTTCGCTAAGGCTGTTCTTGTAGAATTGGCAAAGGGATATTTGGAAGCCCATAGAGGGCTATGGTGAAAAAGGAAATATCTTCCGTTAAAAACTGGAAAGAAGCTTTCTGAGAAACTGCTCTGTGTTCTGTTAATTCATCTCACAGAGTTACATCTTTCCATTCAAGAAGCCTTTCGCTAAGGCTCTTCTGGTGGAATTGGCAAAGGGATATTTGGAAGCCCATAAAGGGCTCTGGTGAAAAAGGAAATATCTTTCCTTCAAAACTGGAAAGAAGCTTTCTGAGAAACTGCTCTGTGTTCTGTTAATTCATCTCACAGAGTTACATCTTTCCCTTCAAGAAGCCTTTCGCTAAGGCTGTTCTTGTGGAATTGGCAAAGGGATATTTGGAAGCCCATAGAGGGCTATGGTGAAAAAGAAAATATCTTCCGTTCAAAACTGGAAAGGAGCTTTCTGAGAAACTGCTCTGTGTTCTGTTAATTCATCTCACAGAGTTACATCTTTCCCTTCAAGAAGCCTTTCGCTAAGGCTGTTCTTGTGGAATTGGCAAAGGGATATTTGGAAGCCCATAGAGAGCTATGGTGAAAAAGGAAATATCTTCCGTTCAAAACTGGAAAGAAGCTTTCTGAGAAACTGCTCTGTGTTCTGTTAATTCATCTCACAGAGTTACATCTTTCCCTTCAAGAAGCCTTTCGCTAAGGCTGTTCTTGTGGAATTGGCAAAGGGATATTTGGAAGCCCATAGAGGGCTATGGTGAAAAAGGAAATATCTTCCATTCGTAACTGGAAAGAAGCTTTCTGAGAAACTGCTCTGTGTTCTGTTAATTCATCTCACAGAGTTACATCTTTCCCTTCAAGAAGCCTTTCTCTAAGGCTGTTCTTGTGGAATTGGCAAAGGGATATTTGGAAGCCCATAGAGGGCTACGGTGAAAAAGGAAATATCTTCCGTTCAAAACTGGAAAGAAGCTTTCTGAGAAACTACTCTGTGTTCTGTTAATTCATCTCACATAGTTACATCTTTCCCTTCAAGAAGCCTTTCACTAAGGCTGTTCTTGTGAAATTGGCAAAGGGATATTTGGAAGCCCATAGAGGGCTATGGTGAAAAAGGAAATATCTTCCGTTCAAAACTGGAAAGAAGCTTTCTGAGAAACTGCTCTGTGTTCTGTTAATTCATCTCACAGAGTTACATCTTTCCCTTCAAGAAGCCTTTCGCTAAGGCTGTTCTTGTGGAATTGGCAAAGGGATATTTGGAAGCCCATAGAGGGCTATGGTGAAAAAGGAAATATCTTCCGTTCAAAACTGGAAAGAAGCTTTCTGAGAAACTGCTCTGTGTTCTGTTAATTCATCTCACAGAGTTACATCTTTCCCTTCAAGAAGTCTTTCGCTAAGGCTGTTCTTGTATAATTGGCAAAGGGATATTTGGAAGCCCATAGAGGGCTATGGTGAAAAAGGAAATATCTTCCGTTCAAAACTGGAAAGAAGCTTTCTGAGAAACTGCTCTGTGTTCTGTTAATTCATCTCACAGAGTTACATCTTTCCATTCAACAAACCTTTCGCTAAGGCTCCTCTGGTGGAATTGGCAAAGGGATATTTGGAAGCCCATAGAGGGCTCTGGTGAAAAAGGAAATATCTTTCCTTCAAAACTGGAAAGAAGCTTTCTGAGAAACTGCTCTGTGTTCTGTTAATTCATCTCACAGAGTTACATCTTTCCCTTCAAGAAGCCTTTCGCTAAGGCTGTTCTTGTGGAATTGGCAAAGGGATATTTGGAAGCCCATAGAGGGCTATGGTGAAAAAGAAAATATCTTCCGTTCAAAACTGGAAAGGAGCTTTCTGAGAAACTGCTCTGTGTTCTGTTAATTCATCTCACAGAGTTACATCTTTCCCTTCAAGAAGCCTTTCGCTAAGGCTGTTCTTGTGGAATTGGCAAAGGGATATTTGGAAGCCCATAGAGGGCTATGGTGAAAAAGGAAATATCTTCCGTTCAAAACTGGAAAGAAGCTTTCTGAGAAACTGCTCTGTGTTCTGTTAATTCATCTCACAGAGTTACATCTTTCCCTCCAAGAAGCCTTTCGCTAAGGCTGTTCTTGTGGAATTGGCAAAGGGATATTTGGAAGCCCATAGAGGGCTATGGTGAAAAAGGAAATATCTTCCGTTCAAAACTGGAAAGAAGCTTTCTGAGAAACTGTTCTGTGTTCTGTTAATTCATCTCACAGAGTTACATCTTTCCCTTCAAGAAGCCTTTCTCTAAGGCTCTTCTGGTGGAATTGGCAAAGGGATATTTGGAAGCCCATAGAGGGCTCTGGTGAAAAAGGAAATATCTTTCCTTCAAAACTGGAAAGAAGCTTTCTGAGAAACTGCTCTGTGTTCTGTTAATTCATCTCACAGAGTTACATCTTTCCCTTCAAGAAGCCTTTCGCTAAGGCTGTTCTTGTGGAATTGGCAAAGGGATATTTGGAAGCCCATAGAGGGCTATGGTGAAAAAGAAAATATCTTCCGTTCAAAACTGGAAAGGAGCTTTCTGAGAAACTGCTCTGTGTTCTGTTAATTCATCTCACAGAGTTACATCTTTCCCTTCAAGAAGCCTTTCGCTAAGGCTGTTCTTGTGAAATTGGCAAAGGGATATTTGGAAGCCCATAGAGGGCTATGGTGAAAAAGGAAATATCTTCCGTTCAAAACTGGAAAGAAGCTTTCTGAGAAACTGCTCTGTGTTCTGTTAATTCATCTCACAGAGTTACATCTTTCCCTTCAAGAAGCCTTTCGCTAAGGCTGTTCTTGTGGAATTGGCAAAGGGATATTTGGAAGCCCATAGAGGGCTATGGTGAAAAAGGAAATATCTTCCGTTCAAAACTGGAAAGAAGCTTTCTGAGAAACTGCTCTGTGTTCTGTTAATTCATCTCACAGAGTTACATCTTTCCCTTCAAGAAGTCTTTCGCTAAGGCTGTTCTTGTGGAATTGGCAAAGGGATATTTGGAAGCCCATAGAGGGCTATGGTGAAAAAGGAAATATCTTCCGTTCAAAACTGGAAAGAAGCTTTCTGAGAAACTGCTCTGTGTTCTGTTAATTCATCTCACAGAGTTACATCTTTCCCTCCAAGAAGCCTTTCGCTAAGGCTGTTCTTGTGGAATTGGCAAAGGGATATTTGGAAGCCCATAGAGGGCTATGGTGAAAAAGGAAATATCTTCCGTTCAAAACTGGAAAGAAGCTTTCTGAGAAACTGTTCTGTGTTCTGTTAATTCATCTCACAGAGTTACATCTTTCCCTTCAAGAAGCCTTTCTCTAAGGCTCTTCTGGTGGAATTGGCAAAGGGATATTTGGAAGCCCATAGAGGGCTCTGGTGAAAAAGGAAATATCTTTCCTTCAAAACTGGAAAGAAGCTTTCTGAGAAACTGCTCTGTGTTCTGTTAATTCATCTCACAGAGTTACATCTTTCCCTTCAAGAAGCCTTTCGCTAAGGCTGTTCTTGTGGAATTGGCAAAGGGATATTTGGAAGCCCATAGAGGGCTATGGTGAAAAAGAAAATATCTTCCGTTCAAAACTGGAAAGGAGCTTTCTGAGAAACTGCTCTGTGTTCTGTTAATTCATCTCACAGAGTTACATCTTTCCCTTCAAGAAGCCTTTCGCTAAGGCTGTTCTTGTGAAATTGGCAAAGGGATATTTGGAAGCCCATAGAGGGCTATGGTGAAAAAGGAAATATCTTCCGTTCAAAACTGGAAAGAAGCTTTCTGAGAAACTGCTCTGTGTTCTGTTAATTCATCTCACAGAGTTACATCTTTCCCTTCAAGAAGCCTTTCGCTAAGGCTGTTCTTGTGGAATTGGCAAAGGGATATTTGGAAGCCCATAGAGGGCTATGGTGAAAAAGGAAATATCTTCCGTTCAAAACTGGAAAGAAGCTTTCTGAGAAACTGCTCTGTGTTCTGTTAATTCATCTCACAGAGTTACATCTTTCCCTTCAAGAAGTCTTTCGCTAAGGCTGTTCTTGTAGAATTGGCAAAGGGATATTTGGAAGCCCATAGAGGGCTATGGTGAAAAAGGAAATATCTTCCGTTCAAAACTGGAAAGAAGCTTTCTGAGAAACTGCTCTGTGTTCTGTTAATTCATCTCACAGAGTTACATCTTTCCATTCAACAAACCTTTCGCTAAGGCTCCTCTGGTGGAATTGGCAAAGGGATATTTGGAAGCCCATAGAGGGCTCTGGTGAAAAAGGAAATATCTTTCCTTCAAAACTGGAAAGAAGCTTTCTGAGAAACTGCTCTGTGTTCTGTTAATTCATCTCACAGAGTTACATCTTTCCCTTCAAGAAGCCTTTCGCTAAGGCTGTTCTTGTGGAATTGGCAAAGGGATATTTGGAAGCCCATAGAGGGCTATGGTGAAAAAGGAAATATCTTCCGTTCAAAACTGGAAAGAAGCTTTCTGAGAAACTGCTCAGTGTTCTGTTAATTCATCTCACAGAGTTACATCTTTCCATTCAAGAAGCCTTTCGCTAAGGCTCTTCTGGTGGAATTGGCAAAGGGATATTTGGAAGCCCATAGAGGGCTATGGTGAAAAACGAAATATCTTCCATTCAAAACTGGAAAGAAGCTTTCTGAGAAACTGCTCTGTGTTCTGTTAATTCATCTCACAGAGTTACATCTTTCCCTTCAAGAAGCCTTTCGCTAAGGCTGTTCTTGTGGAATTGGCAAAGGGATATTTGGAAGCCCATAGAGGGCTATGGTGAAAAAGAAAATATCTTCCGTTCAAAACTGGAAAGGAGCTTTCTGAGAAACTGCTCTGTGTTCTGTTAATTCATCTCACAGAGTTACATCTTTCCCTTCAAGAAGCCTTTCGCTAAGGCTGTTCTTGTGGAATTGGCAAAGGGATATTTGGAAGCCCATAGAGGGCTATGGTGAAAAAGGAAATATCTTCCGTTCAAAACTGGAAAGAAGCTTTCTGAGAAACTGCTCTGTGTTCTGTTAATTCATCTCACAGAGTTACATCTTTCCCTTCAAGAAGCCTTTCGCTAAGGCTGTTCTTGTGGAATTGGCAAAGGGATACTTGGAAGCCCATAGAGGGCTATGGTGAAAAAGGAAATATCTTCCATTCAAAACTGGAAAGAAGCTTTCTGAGAAACTGCTCTGTGTTCTGTTAATTCATCTCACAGAGTTACATCTTTCCCTTCAAGAAGCCTTTCTCTAATGCTGTTCTTGTGGAATTGGCAAAGGGATATTTGGAAGCCCTTAGAGGGCTATGGTGAAAAAGGAAATATCTTCCGTTCAAAACTGGAAAGAAGCTCTCTGAGAAACTGCTCTGTGTTCTGTTAATTCATCTCACAGAGTTACATCTTTCCCTTCAAGAAGCCTTTCGCTAAGGCTGTTCTTGTGGAATTGGCAAAGGGATATTTGGAAGCCCATAGAGGGCTATGGTGAAAAAGGAAATATCTTCCGTTCAAAACTGGAAAGAAGCTTTCTGAGAAACTGCTCTGTGTTCTGTTAATTCATCTCACAGAGTTACATCTTTCCCTTCAAGAAGCCTTTCGCTAAGGCTGTTCTTGTGGAATTGGCAAAGGGATATTTGGAAGCCCATAGAGGGCTATGGTGAAAAAGGAAATATCTTCCGTTCAAAACTGGAAAGAAGCTTTCTGAGAACCTGCTCTGTGTTCTGTTAATTCATCTCAGAGAGTTACATCTTTCCCTTCAAGAAGCATTTCGCTAAGGCTGTTCTTGTGGAATTGGCAAAGGGATATTTGGAAGCCCATAGAGGGCTATGGTGAAAAAGGAAATATCTTCCGTTCAAAACTGGAAAGAAGCTTTCTGAGAAACTGCTCTGTGTTCTGTTAATTCATCTCACAGAGTTACATCTTTCCCTTCAAGAAGTCTTTCGCTAAGGCTGTTCTTGTAGAATTGGCAAAGGGATATTTGGAAGCCCATAGAGGGCTATGGTGAAAAAGGAAATATCTTCCGTTCAAAACTGGAAAGAAGCTTTCTGAGAAACTGCTCTGTGTTCTGTTAATTCATCTCACAGAGTTACATCTTTCCCTTCAAGAAGCCTTTCGCTAAGGCTGTTCTTGTGGAATTGGCAAAGGGATATTTGGAAGCCCATAGAGGGCTATGGTGAAAAAGGAAATATCTTCCGTTCAAAACTGGAAAGAAGCTTTCTGAGAAACTGCTCTGTGTTCTGTTAATTCATCTCACAGAGTTACATCTTTCCCTTCAAGAAGCCTTTCGCTAAGGCTGTTCTTGTGGAATTGGCAAAGGGATATTTGGAAGCCCATAGAGGGCTATGGTGAAAAAGGAAATATCTTCCGTTCAAAACTGGAAAGAAGCTTTCTGAGAAACTGCTCTGTGTTCTGTTAATTCATCTCACAGAGTTACATCTTTCCCTTCAAGAAGTGTTTCGCTAAGGCTGTTCTTGGGGAATTGGCAAAGGGATATTTGGAAGCCTATAGAGGGCTATGGTGAAAAAGGAAATATCTTCCGTTCAAAACTGGAAAGAAGCTTTCTGAGAAACTGCTCTGTGTTCTGTGAATTCATCTCACAGAGTTACATCTTTCCCTTCAAGAAGCCTTTCGCTAAGGCTGTTCTTGTAGAATTGGCAAAGGGATATTTGGAAGCCCATAGAGGGCTATGCTGAAAAAGTAAATATCTTCCGTTCCAAACTGGAAAGAAGCTTTCTGAGAAACTGCTCTGTGTTCTGCTAATTCATCTCACAGAGTTACATCTTTCCCTTCAAGAAGCCTTTCGCTAAGGCTGTTCTTGTGGAATTGGCAAAGGGATATTTGGAAGCCCATAGAGGGCTATGGTGAAAAAGGAAATATCTTCCGTTCAAAACTGGAAAGAAGCTTTCTGAGAAACTGCTCTGTGTTCTGTTAATTCATCTCACAGAGTTACATCTTTCCATTCAAGAAGCCTTTCGCTAAGGTTCTTCTGGTGGAATTGGCAAAGGGATATTTGGAAGCCCATAGAGGGCTCTGGTGAAAAAGGAAATATCTTTCCTTCAAAACTGGAAAGAAGCTTTCTGAGAAACTGCTCTGTGTTCTGTTAATTCATCTCACAGAGTTACATCTTTCCCTTCAAGAAGCCTTTCTCTAAGGCTGTTCTTGTGGAATTGGCAAAGGGATATTTGGAAGCCCATAGAGGGCTATGGTGAAAAAGGAAATATCTTCCGTTCAAAACTGGAAAGAAGCTTTCTGAGAAACTGCTCTGTGTTCTGTTAATTTATCTCACATAGTTACTTCTTTCCCTTCAAGAAGCCTTTCGCTAAGGCTATTCTTGTGGAATTGGCAAAGGGATATTTGGAAGCCCATAGAGGGCTATGGTGAAAAAGGAAATATCTTCCGTTCAAAACTGGAAAGAAGCTTTCTGAGAACCTGCTCTGTGTTCTGTTAATTCATCTCAGAGAGTTACATCTTTCCCTTCAAGAAGCATTTCGCTAAGGCTGTTCTTGTGGAATTGGCAAAGGGATATTTGGAAGCCCATAGAGGGCTATGGTGAAAAAGGAAATATCTTCCGTTCAAAACTGGAAAGAAGCTTTCTGAGAAACTGCTCTGTGTTCTGTTAATTCATCTCACAGAGTTACATCTTTCCCTTCAAGAAGTCTTTCGCTAAGGCTGTTCTTGTAGAATTGGCAAAGGGATATTTGGAAGCCCATAGAGGGCTCTGTTGAAAAAGGAAATATCTTTCCTTCAAAACTGGAAAGAAGCTTTCTGAGAAACTGCTCTGTGTTCTGTTAATTCATCTCACAGAGTTACATCTTTCCCTTCAAGAAGCCTTTCTCTAAGGCTGTTCTTGTGGAATTGGCAAAGGGATATTTGGAAGCCCATAGAGGGCTATGGTGAAAAAGGAAATATCTTCCGTTCAAAACTGGAAAGAAGCTTTCTGAGAAACTGCTCTGTGTTCTGTTAATTTATCTCACATAGTTACTTCTTTCCCTTCAAGAAGCCTTTCGCTAAGGCTATTCTTGTGGAATTGGCAAAGGGATATTTGGAAGCCCATAGAGGGCTATGGTGAAAAAGGAAATATCTTCCGTTCAAAACTGGAAAGAAGCTTTCTGAGAAACTGCTCTGTGTTCTGTTAATTCATCTCACAGAGTTACATCTTTCCCTTCAAGAAGTGTTTCGCTAAGGCTGTTCTTGGGGAGTTGGCAAAGGGATATTTGGAAGCCCATAGAGGGCTATGGTGAAAAAGGAAATATCTTCCGTTCAAAACTGGAAAGAAGCTTTCTGAGAAACTGCTCTGTGTTCGGTGAATTCATCTCACAGAGTTACATCTTTCCCTTCAAGAAGCCTTTCGCTAAGGCTCTTCTGGTGGAATTGGCAAAGGGATATTTGGAAGCCCATAGAGTGCTATGGTGAAAAAGTAAATATCTTCCGTTCCAAACTGGAAAGAAGCTTTCTGAGAAACTGCTCTGTGTTCTGTTAATTCATCTCACAGAGTTACATCTTTCCCTTCAAGAAGGCTTTCGCTAAGGCTGTTCTTCTGGAATTGGCAAAGGGATATTTGGAAGCCCATAGAGGGCTATGGTGAAAAAGGAAATATCTTCCATTCAAAACTGGAAAGAAGCTTTCTGAGAAACTGCTCTGTGTTCTGTTAATTCATCTCACAGAGTTACATCTTTCCCTTCAAGAAGCCTTTCTCTAAGGCTGTTCTTGTGGAATTGGCAAAGGGATATTTGGAAGCCCATAGAGGGCTATGGTGAAAAAGGAAATATCTTCCGTTCAAAACTGGAAAGAAGCTCTCTGAGAAACTGCTCTGTGTTCTGTTAATTCATCTCACAGAGTTACATCTTTCCCTTCAAGAAGCCTTTCGCTAAGGCTGTTCTTGTGGAATTGGCAAAGGGATATTTGGAAGCCCATAGAGGGCTATGGTGAAAAAGGAAATATCTTCCGTTCAAAACTGGAAAGAAGCTTTCTGAGAAACTGCTCTGTGTTCTGTTAATTCATCTCACAGAGTTACATCTTTCCCTTCAAGAAGCCTTTCGCTAAGGCTGTTCTTGTGGAATTGGCAAAGGGATATTTGGAAGCCCATGGAGGGCTATGGTGAAAAAGGAAATATCTTCCGTTCAAAACTGGAAAGAAGCTTTCTGAGAACCTGCTCTGTGTTCTGTTAATTCATCTCACAGAGTTACATCTTTCCCTTCAAGAAGCCTTTCGCTAAGGCTGTTCTTGTGGAATTGGCAAAGGGATATTTGGAAGCCCATAGAGGGCTATGGTGAAAAAGGAAATATCTTCCGTTCAAAACTGGAAAGAAGCTTTCTGAGAAACTGCTCTGTGTTCTGTTAATTCATCTCACAGAGTTACATCTTTCCCTTCAAGACGTCTTTCCCTAAGGCTGTTCTTGTAGAATTGGCAAAGGGATATTTGGAAGCCCATAGAGGGCTATGGTGAAAAAGGAAATATCTTCCGTTCAAAACTGGAAAGAAGCTTTCTGAGAAACTGCTCTGTGTTCTGTTAATTCATCTCACAGAGTTACATCTTTCCCTTCAAGAAGCCTTTCGCTAAGGCTGTTCTTGTGGAATTGGCAAAGGGATATTTGGAAGCCCATAGAGGGCTATGGTGAAAAAGGAAATATCTTCCGTTCAAAACTGGAAAGAAGCTTTCTGAGAAACTGCTCTGTGTTCTGTTAATTCATCTCACAGAGTTACATCTTTCCCTTCAAGAAGCCTTTCGCTAAGGCTGTTCTTGTGGAATTGGCAAAGGGATATTTGGAAGCCCATAGAGGGCTATGGTGAAAAAGGAAATATCTTCCGTTCAAAACTGGAAAGAAGCTTTCTGAGAAACTGCTCTGTGTTCTGTTAATTCATCTCACAGAGTTACATCTTTCCCTTCAAGAAGTGTTTCGCTAAGGCTGTTCTTGGGGAATTGGCAAAGGGATATTTGGAAGCCTATAGAGGGCTATGTTGAAAAAGGAAATATCTTCCGTTCAAAACTGGAAAGAAGCTTTCTGAGAAACTGCTCTGTGTTCTGTGAATTCATCTCACAGAGTTACATCTTTCCCTTCAAGAAGCCTTTCGCTAAGGCTGTTCTTGTAGAATTGGCAAAGGGATATTTGGAAACCCATAGAGAGCTATGCTGAAAAAGTAAATATCTTCCGTTCCAAACTGGAAAGAAGCTTTCTGAGAAACTGCTCTGTGTTCTTCTAATTCATCTCACAGAGTTACATCTTTCCCTTCAAGAAGTCTTTCGCTAAGGCTGTTCTTGTGGAATTGGCAAAGGGATATTTGGAAGCCCATAGAGGGCTATGGTGAAAAAGGAAATATCTTCCGTTCAAAACTGGAAAGAAGCTTTCTGAGAAACTGCTCTGTGTTCTGTTAATTCATCTCACAGAGTTACATCTTTCCCTTCAAGAAGCCTTTCGCTAAGGCTGTTCTTGTGGAATTGGCAAAGGGATATTTGGAAGCCCATAGAGGGCTATGGTGAAAAAGGAAATATCTTCCGTTCAAAACTGGAAAGAAGCTTTCTGAGAAACTGCTCTGTGTTCTGTTAATTCATCTCACAGAGTTACATCTTTCCCTTCAAGAAGCCTTTCGCTAAGGCTGTTCTTGTGGAATTGGCAAAGGGATATTTGGAAGCCCATAGAGGGCTATGGTGAAAAAGGAAATATCTTCCGTTCAAAACTGGAAAGAAGCTTTCTGAGAAACTGCAATGTGTTCTGTTAATTCATCTCACAGAGTTACATCTTTCCCTTCAAGAAGTCTTTCGCTAAGGCTGTTCTTGTAGAATTGGCAAAGGGATATTTGGAAGCCCATAGAGGGCTATGGTGAAAAAGGAAATATCTTCCGTTCAAAACTGGAAAGAAGCTTTCTGAGAAACTGCTCTGTGTTCTGTTAATTCATCTCACAGAGTTACATCTTTCCCTTCAAGAAGCCTTTCGCTAAGGCTGTTCTTGTGGAATTGGCAAAGGGATATTTGGAAGCCCATAGAGGGCTATGGTGAAAAAGGAAATATCTTCCGTTCAAAACTGGAAAGAAGCTTTCTGAGAAACTGCTCTGTGTTCTGTTAATTCATCTCACAGAGTTACATCTTTCCCTTCAAGAAGCCTTTCGCTAAGGCTGTTCTTGTGGAATTGGCAAAGGGATATTTGGAAGCCCATAGAGGGCTATGGTGAAAAAGGAAATATCTTCCGTTCAAAACTGGAAAGAAGCTTTCTGAGAAACTGCTCTGTGTTCTGTTAATTCATCTCACAGAGTTACATCTTTCCCTTCAAGAAGTGTTTCGCTAAGGCTGTTCTTGGGGAATTGGCAAAGGGATATTTGGAAGCCTATAGAGGGCTATGTTGAAAAAGGAAATATCTTCCGTTCAAAACTGGAAAGAAGCTTTCTGAGAAACTGCTCTGTGTTCTGTGAATTCATCTCACAGAGTTACATCTTTCCCTTCAAGAAGCCTTTCGCTAAGGCTGTTCTTGTAGAATTGGCAAAGGGATATTTGGAAACCCATAGAGAGCTATGCTGAAAAAGTAAATATCTTCCGTTCCAAACTGGAAAGAAGCTTTCTGAGAAACTGCTCTGTGTTCTTCTAATTCATCTCACAGAGTTACATCTTTCCCTTCAAGAAGTCTTTCGCTAAGGCTGTTCTTGTGGAATTGGCAAAGGGATATTTGGAAGCCCATAGAGGGCTATGGTGAAAAAGGAAATATCTTCCGTTCAAAACTGGAAAGAAGCTTTCTGAGAAACTGCTCTGTGTTCTGTTAATTCATCTCACAGAGTTACATCTTTCCCTTCAAGAAGCCTTTCGCTAAGGCTGTTCTTGTGGAATTGGCAAAGGGATATTTGGAAGCCCATAGAGGGCTATGGTGAAAAAGGAAATATCTTCCGTTCAAAACTGGAAAGAAGCTTTCTGAGAAACTGCTCTGTGTTCTGTTAATTCATCTCACAGAGTTACATCTTTCCCTTCAAGAAGCCTTTCGCTAAGGCTGTTCTTGTGGAATTGGCAAAGGGATATTTGGAAGCCCATAGAGGGCTATGGTGAAAAAGGAAATATCTTCCGTTCAAAACTGGAAAGAAGCTTTCTGAGAAACTGCAATGTGTTCTGTTAATTCATCTCACAGAGTTACATCTTTCCCTTCAAGAAGTCTTTCGCTAAGGCTGTTCTTGTAGAATTGGCAAAGGGATATTTGGAAGCCCATAGAGGGCTATGGTGAAAAAGGAAATATCTTCCGTTAAAAACTGGAAAGAAGCTTTCTGAGAAACTGCTCTGTGTTCTGTTAATTCATCTCACAGAGTTACATCTTTCCATTCCAGAAGCCTTTCGCTAAGGCTCTTCTGGTGGAATTGGCAAAGGGATATTTGGAAGCCCTTAGAGGGCTCTGGTGAAAAAGGAAATATCTTTCCTTCAAAACTGGAAAGAAGCTTTCTGAGAAACTGCTCTGTGTTCTGTTAATTCATCTCACAGAGTTACATCTTTCCCTTCAAGAAGCCTTTCGCTAAGGCTGTTCTTGTGGAATTGGCAAAGGGATATTTGGAAGCCCATAGAGGGCTATGGTGAAAAAGGAAATATCTTCCGTTCAAAACTGGAAAGAAGCTTTCTGAGAAACTGCTCTGTGTTCTGTTAATTCATCTCACAGAGTTACATCTTTCCCTTCAAGAAGCCTTTCGCTAAGGCTGTTCTTGTGGAATTGGCAAAGGGATATTTGGAAGCCCATAGAGGGCTATGGTGAAAAAGGAAATATCTTCCGTTCAAAACTGGAAAGAAGCTTTCTGAGAAACTGCTCTGTGTTCTGTTAATTCATCTCACAGAGTTAAATCTTTCCCTTCAAGAAGGCTTTCGCTAAGGCTGTTCTTGTGGAATTGGCAAAGGGATATTTGGAAGCCCATAGAGGGCTATGGTGAAAAAGCAAATATCTTCCGTTCAAAACTGGAAAGAAGCTTTCTGAGAAACTGCTCTGTGTTCTGTTAATTCATCTCACAGAGTTACATCTTTCCCTTCAAGAAGCCTTTCGCTAAGGCTGTTCTTGTGGAATTGGCAAAGGGATATTTGGAAGCCCATAGAGGGCTATGGTGAAAAAGGAAATATCTTCCGTTCCAAACTGGAAAGAAGCTTTCTGAGAAACTGCTCTGTGTTCTGTTAATTCATCTCACAGAGTTACATCTTTCCCTTCAAGAAGCCTTTCGCTAAGGCTGTTCTTGTGGAATTGGCAAAGGGATATTTTGAAGCCCATAGAGGGCTATGGTGAAAAAGGAAATATCTTCCGTTCAAAACTGGAAAGAAGCTTTCTGAGAAACTGCTCTGTGTTCTGTTAATTCATCTCACAGAGTTACATCTTTCCCTTCAAGAAGCCTTTCGCTAAGGCTGTTCTTGTAGAATTGGCAAAGGGATATTTGGAAGCCCATAGAGGGCTATGGTGAAAAAGGAAATATCTTCCGTTCAAAACTGGAAAGAAGCTTTCTGAGAAACTGCTCTGTGTTCTGTTAATTCATCTCACAGAGTTACATCTTTCCCTTCAAGAAGTCTTTCGCTAAGGCTGTTCTTGAAGAATTGGCAAAGGGATATTTGGAAGCCCATAGAGGGCTATGGTGAAAAAGGAAATATCTTCCGTTCAAAACTGGAAAGAAGCTTTCTGAGAAACTGCTCAGTGTTCTGTTAATTCATCTCACAGAGTTACATCTTTCCATTCAAGAAGCCTTTCGCTAAGGCTCTTCTGGTGGAATTGGCAAAGGGATATTTGGAAGCCCATAGAGGGCTCTGGTGAAAAAGGAAATATCTTTCCTTCAAAACTGGAAAGAAGCTTTCTGAGAAACTGCTCTGTGTTCTGTTAATTCATCTCACAGAGTTACATCTTTCCCTTCAAGAAGCCTTTCTCTAAGGCTGTTCTTGTGGAATTGGCAAAGGGATATTTGGAAGCCCATAGAGGGCTATGGTGAAAAAGGAAATATCTTCCGTTCAAAACTGGAAAGAAGCTCTCTGAGAAACTGCTCTGTGTTCTGTTAATTCATCTCACAGAGTTACATCTTTCCCTTCAAGAAGCCTTTCGTTAAGGCTGTTCTTGTGGAATTGGCAAAGGGATATTTGGAAGCCCATAGAGGGCTATGGTGAAAAAGGAAATATCTTCCGTTCAAAACTGGAAAGAAGCTTTCTGAGAAACTGCTCTGTGTTCTGTTAATTCATCTCACAGAGTTACATCTTTCCCTTCAAGGAGCCTTTCGCTAAAGCTGTTCTTGTGGAATTGGCAAAGGGATATTTGGAAGCCCATAGAGGGCTATGGTGAAAAAGGAAATATCTTCCGTTCAAAACTGGAAAGAAGCTTTCTGAGAAACTGCTCTGTGTTCTGTGAATTCATCTCACAGAGTTACATCTTTCCCTTCAAGAAGCCTTTCGCTAAGGCTGTTCTTGTGGAATTGGCAAAGGGATATTTGGAAGCCCATAGAGGGCTATGGTGAAAAAGAAAATATCTTCCGTTCAAAACTGGAAAGAAGCTTTCTGAGAAACTGCTCTGTGTTCTGTTAATTCATCTCACAGAGTTACATCTTTCCCTTCAAGAAGTCTTTCGCTAAGGCTGTTCTTGTAGAATTGGCAAAGGGATATTTGGAAGCCCATAGAGGGCTAGGTGAAAAAGGAAATACCTTCCGTTCAAAACTGGAAAGAAGCTTTCTGAGAAACTGCTCTGTGTTCTGTTAATTCATCTTACAGAGTTACATCTTTCCCTTCAAGAAGCCTTTCGCTAAGGCTGTTCTTGTGGAATTGGCAAAGGGATATTTGGAAGCCCATAGAGGGCTATGGTGAAAAAGGAAATATCTTCCGTTCAAAACTGGAAAGAAGCTTTCTGAGAAACTGCTCTGTGTTCTGTTAATTCATCTCACAGAGTTACATCTTTCCCTTCAAGAAGCCTTTCGCTAAGGCTGTTCTTGTGGAATTGGCAAAGGGATATTTGGAAGCCCATAGAGGGCTATGGTGAAAAAGGAAATATCTTCCGTTCAAAACTGGAAAGAAGCTTTCTGAGAAACCGCTCTGTGTTCTGTTAATTCATCTCACAGAGTTACATCTTTCCCTTCGAAAAGCGTTTCGCTAAGGCTGTTCTTGGGGAATTGGCAAAGGGATATTTGGAAGCCTATAGAGGGTTATGGTGAAAAAGGAAATATCTTCCGTTCAAAACTGGAAAGAAGCTTTCTGAGAAACTGCTCTGTGTTCTGTGAATTCATCTCACAGAGTTACATCTTTCCCTTCAAGAAGCCTTTCGCTAAGGCTGTTCTTGTAGAATTGGCAAAGGGATATTTGGAAGCCCATAGAGGGCTATGCTGAAAAAGTAAATATCTTCCGTTCCAAACTGGAAAGAAGCTTTCTGAGAAACTGCTCTGTGTTCTGTGAATTCATCTCACAGAGTTACATCTTTCCCTTCAAGAAGCCTTTCGCTAAGGCTGTTCTTGTGGAATTGGCAAAGGGATATTTGGAAGCCCATAGAGGGCTATGGTGAAAAAGGAAATATCTTCCGTTCAAAACTGGAAAGAAGCTTTCTGAGAAACTGCTCTGTGTTCTGTTAATTCATCTCACAGAGTTACATCTTTCCCTTCAAGAAGCCTTTCGCTAAGGCTGTTCTTGTGGAATTGGCAAAGGGATATTTGGAAGCCCATAGAGGGCTCTGGTGAAAAAGGAAATATCTTCCGTTCAAAACTGGAAAGAAGCTTTCTGAGAAACTGCTCTGTGTTCTGTTAATTCATCTCACAGAGTTACATCTTTCCCTTCAAGAAGCCTTTCGCTAAGGCTGTTCTTGTGGAATTGGCAAAGGGATATTTGGAAGCCCATAGAGGGCTATGGTGAAAAAGGAAATATCTTCCATTCAAAACTGGAAAGAAGCTTTCTGAGAAACTGCTCTGTGTTCTGTTAATTCATCTCACCGAGTTACATCTTTCCCTTCAAGAAGTCTTTCGCTAAGGCTGTTCATGTAGAATTGGCAAAGGGATATTTGGAAGCCCATAGAGGGCTATGGTGAAAAAGGAAATATCTTCCGTTAAAAACTGGAAAGAAGCTTTCTGAGAAACTGCTCTGTGTTCTGTTAATTCATCTCACAGAGTTACATCTTTCCATTCAAGAAGCCTTTCGCTAAGGCTCTTCTGGTGGAATTGGCAAAGGGATATTTGGAAGCCCATAAAGGGCTCTGGTGAAAAAGGAAATATCTTCCGTTCAAAACTGGAAAGAAGCTTTCTGAGAAACTGCTCTGTGTTCTGTTAATTCATCTCACAGAGTTACATCTTTCCCTTCAAGAAGCCTTTCGCTAAGGCTGTTCTTGTGGAATTGGCAAAGGGATATTTGGAAGCCCATAGAGGGCTATGGTGAAAAAGAAAATATCTTCCGTTCAAAACTGGAAAGGAGCTTTCTGAGAAACTGCTCTGTGTTCTGTTAATTCATCTCACAGAGTTACATCTTTCCCTTCAAGAAGCCTTTCGCTAAGGCTGTTCTTGTGGAATTGGCAAAGGGATATTTGGAAGCCCATAGAGGGCTATGGTGAAAAAGGAAATATCTTCCGTTCAAAACTGGAAAGAAGCTTTCTGAGAAACTGCTCTGTGTTCTGTTAATTCATCTCACAGAGTTACATCTTTCCCTTCAAGAAGCCTTTCGCTAAGGCTGTTCTTGTGGAATTGGCAAAGGGATATTTGGAAGCCCATAGAGGGCTATGGTGAAAAAGGAAATATCTTCCATTCATAACTGGAAAGAAGCTTTCTGAGAAACTGCTCTGTGTTCTGTTAATTCATCTCACAGAGTTACATCTTTCCCTTCAAGAAGCCTTTCTCTAAGGCTGTTCTTGTGGAATTGGCAAAGGGATATTTGGAAGCCCATAGAGGGCTATGGTGAAAAAGGAAATATCTTCCGTTCAAAACTGGAAAGAAGCTTTCTGAGAAACTGCTCTGTGTTCTGTTAATTCATCTCAAATAGTTACATCTTTCCCTTCAAGAAGCCTTTCGCTAAGGCTGTTCTTGTGGAATTGGCAAAGGGATATTTGGAAGCCCATAGAGGGCTATGGTGAAAAAGGAAATATCTTCCGTTCAAAACTGGAAAGAAGCTTTCTGAGAAACTGCTCTGTGTTCTGTGAATTCATCTCACAGAGTTACATCTTTCCCTTCAAGAAGCCTTTCGCTAAGGCTGTTCTTGTGGAATTGGCAAAGGGATATTTGGAAGCCCATAGAGGGCTATGGTGAAAAAGGAAATATCTTCCGTTCAAAACTGGAAAGAAGCTTTCTGAGAAACTGCTCTGTGTTCTGTTAATTCATCTCACAGAGTTACATCTTTCCCTTCAAGAAGCCTTTCGCTAAGGCTGTTCTTGTAGAATTGGCAAAGGGATATTTGGAAGCCCATAGAGGGCTATGGTGAAAAAGGAAATATCTTCCGTTCAAAACTGGAAAGAAGCTTTCTGAGAAACTGCTCTGTGTTCTGTTAATTCATCTCACAGAGTTACATCTTTCCCTTCAAGAAGCCTTTCGCTAAGGCTGTTCTTGTGGAATTGGCAAAGGGATATTTGGAAGCCCATAGAGGGCTATGGTGAAAAAGGAAATATCTTCCATTCAAAACTGGAAAGAAGCTTTCTGAGAAACTGCTCTGTGTTCTGTTAATTCATCTCACAGAGTTACATCTTTCCCTTCAAGAAGCCTTTCGCTAAGGCTGTTCTTGTGGAATTGGCAAAGGGATATTTGGAAGCCCATAGAGGGCTATGGTGAAAAAGGAAATATCTTCCGTTCAAAACTGGAAAGAAGCTTTCTGAGAAACTGCTCTGTGTTCTGTTAATTCATCTCACAGAGTTACATCTTTCCCTTCAAGAAGCCTTTCGCTAAGGCTGTTCTTGTGGAATTGGCAAAGGGATATTTGGAAGCCCATAGAGGGCTATGGTGAAAAAGGAAATATCTTCCGTTCAAAACTGGAAAGAAGCTTTCTGAGAAACTGCTCTGTGTTCTGTTAATTCATCTCACAGAGTTACATCTTTCCCTTCAAGAAGCCTTTCTCTAAGGCTCTTCTGGTGGAATTGGCAAAGGGATATTTGGAAGCCCATAGAGGGCTCTGGTGAAAAAGGAAATATCTTTCCTTCAAAACTGGAAAGAAGCTTTCTGAGAAACTGCTCTGTGTTCTGTTAATTCATCTCACAGAGTTACATCTTTCCCTTCAAGAAGCCTTTCGCTAAGGCTGTTCTTGTGGAATTGGCAAAGGGATATTTGGAAGCCCATAGAGGGCTATGGTGAAAAAGAAAATATCTTCCGTTCAAAACTGGAAAGGAGCTTTCTGATAAACTGCTCTGTGTTCTGTTAATTCATCTCACAGAGTTACATCTTTCCCTTCAAGAAGCCTTTCGCTAAGGCTGTTCTTGTGGAATTGGCAAAGGGATATTTGGAAGCCCATAGAGGGCTATGGTGAAGAAGGAAATATCTTCCGTTCAAAACTGGAAAGAAGCTTTCTGAGAAACTGCTCTGTGTTCTGTTAATTCATCTCACAGAGTTACATCTTTCCCTTCAAGAAGCCTTTCGCTAAGGCTGTTCTTGAAGAATTGGCAAAGGGATATTTGGAAGCCCATAGAGGGCTATGGTGAAAAAGGAAATATCTTCCGTTCAAAACTGGAAAGAAGCTTTCTGAGAAACTGCTCAGTGTTCTGTTAATTCATCTCACAGAGTTACATCTTTCCATTCAAGAAGCCTTTCGCTAAGGCTCTTCTGGTGGAATTGGCAAAGGGATATTTGGAAGCCCATAGAGGGCTCTGGTGAAAAAGGAAATATCTTTCCTTCAAAACTGGAAAGAAGCTTTCTGAGAAACTGCTCTGTGTTCTGTTAATTCATCTCACAGTGTTACATCTTTCCCTTCAAGAAGCCTTTCGCTAAGGCTGTTCTTGTGGAATTGTCAAAGGGATATTTGGAAGCCCATAGAGGGCTATGGTGAAAAAGAAAATATCTTCCGTTCAAAACTGGAAAGGAGCTTTCTGAGAAACTGCTCTGTGTTCTGTTAATTCATCTCACAGAGTTACATCTTTCCCTTCAAGAAGCCTTTCGCTAAGGCTGTTCTTGTAAATTGGCAAAGGGATATTTGGAAGCCCATAGAGGGCTATGGTGAAAAAGGAAATATCTTCCGTTCAAAACTGGAAAGAAGCTTTCTGAGAAACTGCTCTGTGTTCTGTTAATTCATCTCACAGAGTTACATCTTTCCCTTCAAGAAGCCTTTCGCTAAGGCTGTTCTTGTGGAATTGGCAAAGGGATATTTGGAAGCCCATAGAGGGCTATGGTGAAAAAGGAAATATCTTCCGTTCAAAACTGGAAAGAAGCTTTCTGAGAAACTGCTCTGTGTTCTGTTAATTCATCTCACAGAGTTACATCTTTCCCTTCAAGAAGCCTTTCTCTAAGGCTGTTCTTGTGGAATTGGCAAAGGGATATTTGGAAGCCCATAGAGGGCTATGGTGAAAAAGGAAATATCTTCCGTTCAAAACTGGAAAGAAGCTCTCTGAGAAACTGCTCTGTGTTCTGTTATTTCATCTCACAGAGTTACATCTTTCCCTTCAAGAAGCCTTTCGCTAAGGCTGTTCTTGTGGAATTGGCAAAGGGATATTTGGAAGCCCATAGAGGGCTATGGTGAAAAAGGAAATATCTTCCGTTCAAAACTGGAAAGAAGCTTTCTGAGAAACTGCTCTGTGTTCTGTTAATTCATCTCACAGAGTTACATCTTTCCCTTCAAGAAGCCTTTCGCTAAAGCTGTTCTTGTGGAATTGGCAAAGGGATATTTGGAAGCCCATAGAGGGCTATGGTGAAAAAGGAAATATCTTCCGTTCAAAACTGGAAAGAAGCTTTCTGAGAAACTGCTCTGTGTTCTGTGAATTCATCTCACAGAGTTACATCTTTCCCTTCAAGAAGCCTTTCGCTAAGGCTGTTCTTGTGGAATTGGCAAAGGGATATTTGGAAGCCCATAGAGGGCTATGGTGAAAAAGGAAATATCTTCCGTTCAAAACTGGAAAGAAGCTTTCTGAGAAACTACTCTGTGTTCTGTTAATTCATCTCACAGAGTTACATCTTTCCCTTCACGAAGTCTTTCGCTAAGGCTGTTCTTGTAGAATTGGCAAAGGGATATTTGGAAGCCCATAGAGGGCTATGGTGAAAAAGGAAATATCTTCCGTTCAAAACTGGAAAGAAGCTTTCTGAGAAACTGCTCTGTGTTCTGTGAATTCATCTCACAGAGTTACATCTTTCCCTTCAAGAAGCCTTTCGCTAAGGCTGTTCTTGTAGAATTGGCAAAGGGATATTTGGAAGCCCATAGAGGGCTATGGTGAAAAAGAAAATATCTTCCGTTCAAAACTGGAAAGGAGCTTTCTGAGAAACTGCTCTGTGTTCTGTTAATTCATCTCACAGAGTTACATCTTTCCCTTCAAGAAGCCTTTCGCTAAGGCTGTTCTTGTGGAATTGGCAAAGGGATATTTGGAAGCCCATAGAGGGCTATGGTGAAAAAGGAAATATCTTCCGTTCAAAACTGGAAAGAAGCTTTCTGAGAAACTGCTCTGTGTTCTGTTAATTCATCTCACCGAGTTACATCTTTCCCTTCAAGAAGTCTTTCGCTAAGGCTGTTCTTGTAGAATTGGCAAAGGGATATTTGGAAGCCCATAGAGGGCTATGGTGAAAAAGGAAATATCTTCCGTTAAAAACTGGAAAGAAGCTTTCTGAGAAACTGCTCTGTGTTCTGTTAATTCATCTCACAGAGTTACATCTTTCCATTCAAGAAGCCTTTCGCTAAGGCTCTTCTGGTGGAATTGGCAAAGGGATATTTGGAAGCCCATAAAGGGCTCTGGTGAAAAAGGAAATATCTTTCCTTCAAAACTGGAAAGAAGCTTTCTGAGAAACTGCTCTGTGTTCTGTTAATTCATCTCACAGAGTTACATCTTTCCCTTCAAGAAGCCTTTCGCTAAGGCTGTTCTTGTGGAATTGGCAAAGGGATATTTGGAAGCCCATAGAGGGCTATGGTGAAAAAGAAAATATCTTCCGTTCAAAACTGGAAAGGAGCTTTCTGAGAAACTGCTCTGTGTTCTGTTAATTCATCTCACAGAGTTACATCTTTCCCTTCAAGAAGCCTTTCGCTAAGGCTGTTCTTGTGGAATTGGCAAAGGGATATTTGGAAGCCCATAGAGGGCTATGGTGAAAAAGGAAATATCTTCCGTTCAAAACTGGAAAGAAGCTTTCTGAGAAACTGCTCTGTGTTCTGTTAATTCATCTCACAGAGTTACATCTTTCCCTTCAAGAAGCCTTTCGCTAAGGCTGTTCTTGTGGAATTGGCAAAGGGATATTTGGAAGCCCATAGAGGGCTATGGTGAAAAAGGAAATATCTTCCATTCGTAACTGGAAAGAAGCTTTCTGAGAAACTGCTCTGTGTTCTGTTAATTCATCTCACAGAGTTACATCTTTCCCTTCAAGAAGAATTTCTCTAAGGCTGTTCTTGTGGAATTGGCAAAGGGATATTTGGAAGCCCAAAGAGGGCTACGGTGAAAAAGGAAATATCTTCCGTTCAAAACTGGAAAGAAGCTTTCTGAGAAACTGCTCTGTGTTCTGTTAATTCATCTCACATAGTTACGTCTTTCCCTTCAAGAAGCCTTTCGCTAAGGCTGTTCTTGTGGAATTGGCAAAGGGATATTTGGAAGCCCATAGAGGGCTATGGTGAAAAAGGAAATATCTTCCGTTCAAAACTGGAAAGAAGCTTTCTGAGAAACTGCTCTGTGTTCTGTTAATTCATCTCACAGAGTTACATCTTTCCCTTCAAGAAGCCTTTCGCTAAGGCTGTTCTTGTGGAATTGGCAAAGGGATATTTGGAAGCCCATAGAGGGCTATGGTGAAAAAGGAAATATCTTCCGTTCAAAACTGGAAAGAAGCTTTCTGTGAAACTGCTCTGTGTTCTGTTAATTCATCTCACAGAGTTACATCTTTCCCTTCAAGAAGTCTTTCGCTAAGGCTGTTCTTGTAGAATTGGCAAAGGGATATTTGGAAGCCCATAGAGGGCTATGGTGAAAAAGGAAATATCTTCCGTTCAAAACTGGAAAGAAGCTTTCTGAGAAACTGCTCTGTGTTCTGTTAATTCATCTCACAGAGTTACATCTTTCCATTCAACAAACCTTTCGCTAAGGCTCCTCTGGTGGAATTGGCAAAGGGATATTTGGAAGCCCATAGAGGGTTCTGGTGAAAAAGGAAATATCTTTCCTTCAAAACTGGAAAGAAGCTTTCTGAGAAACTGCTCTGTGTTCTGTTAATTCATCTCACAGAGTTACATCTTTCCCTTCAAGAAGCCTTTCGCTAAGGCTGTTCTTGTGGAATTGGCAAAGGGATATTTGGAAGCCCATAGAGGGCTATGGTGAAAAAGAAAATATCTTCCGTTCAAAACTGGAAAGGAGCTTTCTGAGAAACTGCTCTGTGTTCTGTTAATTCATCTCACAGAGTTACATCTTTCCCTTCAAGAAGCCTTTCGCTAAGGCTGTTCTTGTGGAATTGGCAAAGGGATATTTGGAAGCCCATAGAGGGCTATGGTGAAAAAGGAAATATCTTCCGTTCAAAACTGGAAAGAAGCTTTCTGAGAAACTGCTCTGTGTTCTGTTAATTCATCTCACAGAGTTACATCTTTCCCTTCAAGAAGCCTTTCGCTAAGGCTGTTCTTGTGGAATTGGCAAAGGGATATTTGGAAGCCCATAGAGGGCTATGGTGAAAAAGGAAATATCTTCCATTCAAAACTGGAAAGAAGCTTTCTGAGAAACTGCTCTGTGTTCTGTTAATTCATCTCACAGAGTTACATCTTTCCCTTCAAGAAGCCTTTCGCTAAGGCTGTTCTTGTGGAATTGGCAAAGGGATATTTGGAAGCCCATAGAGGGCTATGGTGAAAAAGGAAATATCTTCCGTTCAAAACTGGAAAGAAGCTTTCTGAGAAACTGCTCTGTGTTCTGTTAATTCATCTCACAGAGTTACATCTTTCCCTTCAAGAAGCCTTTCGCTAAGGCTGTTCTTGTGGAATTGGCAAAGCGATATTTGGAAGCCCATAGAGGGCTATGGTGAAAAAGGAAATATCTTCCGTTCAAAACTGGAAAGAAGCTTTCTGAGAAACTGCTCTGTGTTCTGTTAATTCATCTCACAGAGTTACATCTTTCCCTTCAAGAAGTCTTTCGCTAAGGCTGTTCTTGTAGAATTGGCAAAGGGATATTTGGAAGCCCATAGAGGGCTATGGTGAAAAAGGAAATATCTTCCGTTCAAAACTGGAAAGAAGCTTTCTGAGAAACTGCTCTGTGTTCTGTTAATTCATCTCACAGAGTTACATCTTTCCATTCAACAAACCTTTCGCTAAGGCTCCTCTGGTGGAATTGGCAAAGGGATATTTGGAAGCCCATAGAGGGCTCTGGTGAAAAAGGAAATATCTTTCCTTCAAAACTGGAAAGAAGCTTTCTGAGAAACTGCT